>NW_018127971.1:0-351 GCF_001952655.1 Monopterus albus | reverse complement strand
GAGGACACAAAGTCGTCACTCTGCAGAGGAAGTCAGGTAGTCTGGTCACTTCTCCCCCAGGGTCTTCACGCACAACTCCGCTCCTAATCAGCTCCCCTGCTACTTTTTTCCCCATCTCTCTCCTTTACATTCTTTGTACATTCTTGCAGTTTTGTCTCACATTAGCTCCATTTTCAACTTACTTTAATGCCTTTCTGCCTCTTTTGGCAGTTTTGTCTCAATTTATCTCCATTTCAACTCGCTCTTCTACCTTTTCTGCCTCTTTAAGCAGTTTTCTCAATTCATCTAAACTTTCAACTCGCCCTTCTTCTGCCTGTTTGCCTCTTTCAGCGGTTTTGTCTCAATTTATCT
>NW_018127970.1:1421920-1429129 GCF_001952655.1 Monopterus albus | reverse complement strand
GGTCATTTTGTTTACTTGTGTAATTGGTTACTTCCAGTGATTACGCCAATACAAACAGGCTGCAGCGGATAAAGAAGCTGCCAAATAGTTTCATATCCTGTGAAAGTCGGGGGCACTTCGTATTTGTTAGGTTCATCATGGCGAGGCACCGCGCGGGTGGGTGGGGAGGGGAGACACTATTGGAACAAGACAATAGGCTGAATCAAGCGGCCAGAATTTAACACATGACCACCGGAAATTACCCAAGTTCGCATTAAAAATAAAGGTAATAATTAAAATTGTATTGTATTTGTATTTTATCATCTACTTCCAGTGTCAAGAATGAGCTTTGATGCTGAATGGGATGTTTGTTGAGTCCAAGAAAATCTGCTTACCAGTAGTAAAATAGAACAATACCAGTGACAAATTGCTGGCATATCCCTGACAGTTGCAGTGGCTTGCTACATAGCCTGTGCTACAGTTGTTTTAAGTAGTGTGAGTTTCAAAAACGGGTTTTGATTTACACTTTAATGGTTGCAATAACAGTGAAATTTGATTTGAAATTGGTGACCGGAAGTCTGGCCACAGTGTTTCTGGCTCATCTGGCAATACTTTTTACAAGCTCCAAAGGAAAGGGTGCTGAGCATCATCCTGGGCAGTGGGAGTGGAGATGTTTACTTCTTTTGGTTTTCTGAAGGAATATTTGCCACCCCGCAGCCATGCCGTGGACATCCCGCCGGCCGTTTCCATGAAGCCTAACGGGGAGTGCAGCAGGGAGGAAGCGGGGTGGTTGTGACTGACGGAGGGAGGATGTACTGGGCAGCTGGCTTCGCCTCTTCCCGGCCGTGTGTGGTTGAACTTGGGCGAAATCACAGCCTGCCCCTCGAACTGTGCGCCTCCGAGCAGCAGCAGTCTTTGTATGGCTATATCATCGCCTTCCCTTTACAGGACTACGGAGGCATCATGTCGCTTCTGGGCTCGGACTCCTGGTGGAAAAAGACCCTGTACATCACCGGGGGGGCCCTGCTGGCTGCTGCAGCCTACCTACTGCATGAGCTGCTCGCCATCAGGTAGGGACGCCCTGCACGCCTGGTCTGTTTATCATCGAGACTTGGTTTTATTTAGCCTTTGGAGCTGTGGGTCTAATTGTTACACCTGGTAACAGTGACTCGTCAGTGTCACTGGAATGAGCTGTAATGAAACTATCGGTTGCTATAGGACTGCGTCCATGGGATTGAGCTTAATTTCCTCAAATCTCGGGGAGGTTGCTGAGGTTTCACTCTATCCAAGGACGCAACATTATGTGGAAAAAATGATTACATTTGTACGAGTCGCGTCCGCCCGTGTGTCAGCTCGTGTGCCAGCGCTGTCGGCTCCTGAGCGTGAATAAACAAAGCGCTCCTCGGGCGCTGCGGAGTCCCACCTAGCTTTAGCGAACACAGTGCATCCTAGAAAGAACCTACATTTACAGTTATAGCCTGCTGAATCATGGCGGATGAATGAGGTTTGATCAGTCCATGCGATGTAAAAGTGATTGGGTTAGTGCATGGAGGGCGTGCTAGTGGAGGGGTTATTGTGGACCAGGCCAGATCCGGGAAGTACATCCCGTTACAGGGCCCCGGTAGTTTCTACTTTCACCCCCCTCCCTCCATGATAATCTGTGTAACCTTGCATTCCGTGCAGTAATGGTGAATCGCCTGCAGGCTTCCTGAGGCCTGCCGACGCATCTGATCATGCCATGTGATGTGTTGTTGGTATTAGCAGCAGCTTCTCCGACATTGGTACTGTTTGGAGAGCTCTTTAAATGCGCAGTGCAATTGGACCGGTTTCAGCACCACATGACTGTGGACAGCGACGTACACAACCCTGAAAGCGTCTGAGCAAAACAAAACACAGTCCATGAACATGGCGCAGTCCACGTAGGTGGCGCAGTCACATAACAGGGAAACATCTGAAAGCCTCAGGTGAACATTGTGGCAAAATCCACCAGTTTAAACAAAAACCAAAAGACCCACTCTGCTAATAGCTTTATTTTCTCAGTGACACCTTCCTTGTTCCTCTGTCTTACAGCCTCCACTGCTGCTTGTCTACATGTCTAATAATAATAATTACAAAATCCACCAATGTTTTGCCCTTATACACACACACACACACACTCCCAGAGTTTATGTACAAATGTATTTTATTCCTTTGAATCTCTGCAAAGTTATTCACAGATTAAAGTAATTAAAATGACAGTAATGTGTCATTTTCTCATAGCAAATATATGAAGCATTACATCAATTTAGAATCACATCTTTAACCAATTCATATAAAATTAGGAATTATGGTGTCAGAATGATTAAACAATATTAATTATGTCTTTTGAGCTGTTTAAGAGGCCCCTGAAACTCTTAAACAGGACTAAAACGAGCAGTCAACGAGCAGTTTTGATGGGTTTGAGGCCTTTTGCAAAGCCCAGCACAAAAGTCACTTATCGGTTTCTTCAGTTCACTAAAAACACCACGTTTTAATAATAAGACCAGATGACATTATTCAAATTTGAAGAGCATTGACCAGTGATGAAGGAGATGCTAAACAGAACAGACAGGCTCTGTCTGGTCTATTTAGCCTGGCAAATGATGCTAATGCTACTTTGTAAAGTCCCATTTTACCCCTTGCAGCATATATAACATTGAGGGGAAAAAATAGTTGTGACATTGTAAACAGTAATTCTGCACACTGTAGTGGCAGAATATTGATAAACTATTGGGTCAGAAATGAGCACTGAGTCAAAGTGCCTTTTCTAAATTTACTAAAGCATGTGTATTCCAGCTGGAAGGTCAGTGTCTATACTCTCACAGGAGCATACAGAAAAATGACCAAGAATGAAAGGATACAGGCAAACAGGCAATATGGCAACAGGGTGTGTGACTAACAGTGACAACTATCTGTAAGATATTATGACTGTCTAGACTGCTTAAGCAGAATATGTTCCACCCTGAACAAGGAAGATTTCACTTTTCTCTTCTAGTGTGTCTGACATTTATCTCTTAATACATCACGAGTGTTGTCACCTCACCCCACTACTGTACAGACGTCACATACAATAAGAAGCAAGAACTGAGAATGCTGATTCGCTGCTTTAGTTGAATGAAGTAATACTGATAAAGAAAAACTAAAAAAAATAAAGGCACAAACTGATGACAATTTACTACAGAGTTAGAAACACCTTGTTTATTTACTATAACACTAAATCTATTTAATTTCAGCAATCACTTACCTTTAAACAAAGAACTGTGTCGCTCTGAGCCAAACACATTACATTACATCAGATTTTACCGAAAGGGCACCACTGGTGACTTTGGTGTTTGTATCAGTGGTCTCTTTACTACTGATCCTGCTGGTATTTATGCATAGTTGGCAGGATGTCAAAGCCTGTTTTCCTCATTAATCATGAGTAAAGAATCCATTGCTGTAAAAACAAAGCCTTAAGCTGGTATGTCTGTGATCCTTTTCCTTCCTTATCTGTTAGGATTAAGTGCATTTTGCTTACTGTCAATCATGTAATTTTTTTAGCACTAATAATACTGTCACATTAATGTCCTTTTATTTAAGGTGGCCTTGTTAGCTTAACATTTGGTTTGACACCAGTGACACCTTCCTTGTTCCTCTGTCTTACAGCCTCCACTGCTGCTTGTCTACATGTCTAATAATAATAATTACAAAATCCACCAATGTTTTGCCCTTATATACACACACACACTCCCAGAGTTTATGTACTAATGTATTTTATTCCTTTGAATCTCTGCAAAGTTATTCACAGATTAAAGTAATTAAAATGACAGTAATGTGTCATTTTCTCATAGCAAATATATGAAGCATTACATCAATTTAGAATCACATCTTTAACCAATTCATATAAAATTAGGAATTATGGTGTCAGAATGATTAAACAATATTAATTATGTCTTTTGAGCTGTTTAAGAGGCCCCTGAAACTCTTAAACAGGACTAAAACGAGCAGTCAACGAGCAGTTTTGATGGGTTTGAGGCCTTTTGCAAAGCCCAGCACAAAAGTCACTTATCGGTTTCTTCAGTTCACTAAAAACACCACGTTTTAATAATAAGACCAGATGACATTATTCAAATTTGAAGAGCATTGACCAGTGATGAAGGAGATGCTAAACAGAACAGACAGGCTCTGTCTGGTCTATTTAGCCTGGCAAATGATGCTAATGCTACTTTGTAAAGTCCCATTTTACCCCTTGCAGCATATATAACATTGAGGGGAAAAAATAGTTGTGACATTGTAAACAGTAATTCTGCACACTGTAGTGGCAGAATATTGATAAACTATTGGGTCAGAAATGAGCACTGAGTCAAAGTGCCTTTTCTAAATTTACTAAAGCATGTGTATTCCAGCTGGAAGGTCAGTGTCTATACTCTCACAGGAGCATACAGAAAAATGACCAAGAATGAAAGGATACAGGCAAACAGGCAATATGGCAACAGGGTGTGTGACTAACAGTGACAACTATCTGTAAGATATTATGACTGTCTAGACTGCTTAAGCAGAATATGTTCCACCCTGAACAAGGAAGATTTCACTTTTCTCTTCTAGTGTGTCTGACATTTATCTCTTAATACATCACGAGTGTTGTCACCTCACCCCACTACTGTACAGACGTCACATACAATAAGAAGCAAGAACTGAGAATGCTGATTCGCTGCTTTAGTTGAATGAAGTAATACTGATAAAGAAAAACTAAAAAAAATAAAGGCACAAACTGATGACAATTTACTACAGAGTTAGAAACACCTTGTTTATTTACTATAACACTAAATCTATTTAATTTCAGCAATCACTTACCTTTAAACAAAGAACTGTGTCGCTCTGAGCCAAACACATTACATTACATCAGATTTTACCGAAAGGGCACCACTGGTGACTTTGGTGTTTGTATCAGTGGTCTCTTTACTACTGATCCTGCTGGTATTTATGCATAGTTGGCAGGATGTCAAAGCCTGTTTTCCTCATTAATCATGAGTAAAGAATCCATTGCTGTAAAAACAAAGCCTTAAGCTGGTATGTCTGTGATCCTTTTCCTTCCTTATCTGTTAGGATTAAGTGCATTTTGCTTACTGTCAATCATGTAATTTTTTTAGCACTAATAATACTGTCACATTAATGTCCTTTTATTTAAGGTGGCCTTGTTAGCTTAACATTTGGTTTGACGCCATCAGTTATACTTTATAACTGAATGTATATGTTCAAATTTAAATACAAATCATGTATCATACTGTTTATTTACTGAATGTGAGTTTGCTGTCTCCATTCACTGTGCAGGAAGGAGCAGGAGCTGGACTCTAAAGATGCCATCATCCTCCACCAGTTCTCCAGGCCAAAGAATGGTGTTCCCAGCCTCTCGCCCTTCTGCCTCAAAATAGAGACGTACCTGCGCATGGTGGATCTGCCCTACCAGGTGATTTGCAGTGTGCAGCACAAATCAACAGACAGGAACTCAGACATGTTGCCATGGAGATCATCCGGTGATCACACAGCTTGTCTGCTACTGTGACGTCTTTCTTGGAATTTCTGTTGGTGAAACTTGAGTGTCTGTAGTTTGTCTGTTCAGCCATAAACACCCAGTTCTTCTAATAATTTATTCCAAGCAACACTGACACTACTGCTGCCAGAAATGTAAAACACATTCCTCCCTGAGTACCAGAAGATTTTTCATGGTGTTGCACTAAAACGTGTGTCATCCAAAGGTGTCATCATGCTCTTGATTAATGATGAGTAAGATCATTTATAGTCCTATTTCTTTACTGGTTCCTGGCTGGTTAAGTCATATATTCACAGAAAGGATGACCTCCTTTCACATCACTGCTCTTCCATTTTAAAGACCTAGAAAGACGACTGTTAATGACTTTCTTTAAGAGAAACATTTCTTTTTTTACAACTGGTTTTTGACTTTTAACATCACTTCAAAGATAAGTGTTCAGCAGTTCCCTGGAGAAAACCAAATTGGAAAAAGACTAACAGTTTTCTGGTCTGTTAATGGGACTACACAGTGATTGCATATTGCTCTCCCACAAATTTGGGTGATTTGCAAGAGACAGATTAAAATAATGGCTCCAAATCAAAGCAATAAATATGATATGCTGACATTTGAGTATCCAAAGCCACTGGCTCCTCCAGTTCCCATAATGCTACTCGGTGGCATCATGTGTCATGCTTTCCCTGCTTGGTAAAGACCCACATCTTTAAAACTCCACAACCCTCAACTTACTGTAATACAATTGTAGTGTCCGAGCCCACTTGCTCTCGCAGGTTGAGCAGCACTCTCACAACACGAAAACTAAATCTAAGATGTAAAATCAGCAGGGTGAGCATTAAATCTTCTTGCGACCCCTCAAATGATCTGCCGGTCAGAAACAACTGAAATACAACAACGGGAAACACAGTCCTACATTTTCTCAATTGAAACCATTTCCCTCTCTAGAACTACTTTGATGGGAAGCTGTCACCACAAGGTAAGATGCCCTGGATTGAGTACAACCATGAGCAAGCTTCAGGGTCAGAGTTCATCGTGGACTTCCTGGAAGAGAAGCTGGGCGTCAACCTCAACAAGAACCTCACCCCGCAGGAGAGAGCTGTGTCCCGAGCCATCACCAAAATGGTTGAGGAGCACCTCTACTGGTAAGCAGCTTGTATGTGGCACATATATGGTGTTGAACAGGTTACAGCTGTGTCTCTAGCGCTGCAACCTTGTTTCACTCTCCACTGATTTAAAGGGAAAAATGCAATTATTAACCCTGTAAGACCCACTGTTGCAGAATTACAACATCACTTTTGACAATTCTTAAAAAAAGGTCGGCAAATGTTTTTTTTTCTCAAAACCACATTTACATATTCAGTGGGTCCTATTGTTTGTCCTCACAATGCTATTTGGATAGAAAAAGTGTTTATAGGTCGGTCATCTTGCCATGAACTTACTCTGCCTGCAAACTTCGCATCGAGCTGATCTCCTTTTTTCGCACGACTGGATTTGTCAAGATTCAAGTAAGTAAAATTCCTTAAATATTTTTTGTGTGTTTATTACAATGTCTAGAACACAAAAATATTTAGTTATTGTGGAAAACAATCAAATTTGATTTAGAGCTTATTATGTCTATGTTGTAATTTTACAACGCCGGGTCAGAGTGGTAGCCTGTTGCATTGTTCAGGGACAGGTGTGAATGGTCT
>NW_018127970.1:1412427-1421682 GCF_001952655.1 Monopterus albus | reverse complement strand
GCAAGTAAACAGACTTCATTCATGAATAAATGCTTATTCATAAAAATATGATTGTTGTGTGATTATTAGTGTGATAGCTGAAAGCAATCACACTCTTGTTGTTTCCAGTATTTATTATTATTATTGTTTGGAGATGGTTCCTATACAAATACAGAAATTCTGCTCCCAACTAGGCCCAACGTTGCAATATTACAACATTTCTCTAAAAACGTACTAAAATGTAAAAATTGTGAAAACTCTTTAATTCCTACATCAGATGCCTCCTGAAACAATATCTGAGAGGTCAAAAAAAAAATTTGCCCATTTTTTCTATATTTGGTTCTTACAGGGTTAAGCCTCTTTTAGAGATTTTAAAGGCAGAATACGGCTTTTGTTCCCTTGTAATTTATGTACTGTAGCTTTTGTACCTGAGGGCTAAAATTCTGCATTTGCAGAATATGTAAGATTATATTTAAATACATAAGCTAACACCAAAGTTCAGTGTTAAACCATATGAGAAGCCACTCACACTGATCCAATTGAAAACCAATAATATCACATGAGCTGAACAACTAAAAAAGATATGTTTAGTCTCAAATCTTTATCTTTTTTTTAAACATTATCAAGCCTTCCATCCCAGGCTGACCCTGTCTTTACTATCACTGCTGTTTATCAGCCATCCTTCGCTGCGGTGAGTCACTCCAGTACCTCTGGGTGAAAGACTGCTAGGAAATCATCTACCACTCCTGCCACACCCAGAGAGGCTCAGAGTGTTTTCCATTACCTAAAAGGGCTATCCTTTCACTACCCCCACCCCAAAACACACACACACACAGATCTAACCCTGATGCAGGGTGATGTGGCCCATTATCCTCTGTTTAGTAATGTCAGGACACATTTTGAACTAACACTTGCACTCCCTTTAAGGGTTTTTATGCATTAGGAAAGGGAGAAAATGTGGAATCAGTGAAATGTTGTAACACACACACACACACACATACAGACAAGAAATTGAACAGTTTGTGTGTTTTAAATAGGGAATTCCATAACATTTCATCAAGGCTATGGAGTGTAACCTGGATTCCCCTTCCTTGCCTCTCCGTCTCCTTGTGTCACCGCCCTGCTCTCCTCTTTCTCTTCGTCCACTCACACTGTGCCATGTTCAGACCCACATATACAGCAGACCCACTGACTGAATTATTTATGTCAGTGTTAGGTATTTTTAGTCAGATAGATATTGGATAGATAGTTTATGTATTAGAAATGTTTAGTGGAGATAGGATGTCTAGTTAGACTGTTAAATGCTTAGTCATGCTTATGAGTTTCTACAGGATACATCTGGTCAAGGATAACTAGAGAGAAGAGTTGATGACTGTCAGCAGACAGGATGTTTAATATTATTATTATGACGTGTATAACTGTAGCCTTAGCCATAATATGTTCTTATGTTTAATGTCACGACATGTTACTAGAGGTCGTGAGAATGTTTTTAGTTACACACCACTTAACCAACAGACACATTCACACATTGATTTGCTTCATGTTTTGACTACTGCTATGACCAGCTGCAAAGCTGGTAACAGAGACGTCTCGGTTGACGTTTCTGTGTAGTATGGGGCTAGCCCAACTGAGGGGATATAATGTATAGGCCTGGTGGGTTCAGGGTCTTTCATCTTACATCTGCCTGCGAGCAGTTTGGAGGTGCAAGATACTTGAGCGTGTAATGTTAATTTTACCTGTGATCCTATGAATAAATCAGCACTGTTTTGTAGTTACTTGGACTGTCTCGTCTCTCAGAGTCGGTATGGTAAAAAGTACCGGGTACAACATCAGGGAAGGATAATGTGGCAGCTTGCTGCTTTTTGTGTGACCAGACACAGGCTAATGGCAGCAGCAGCAAGAGACAAGGTTAGATCATACATACAGACTGTTTGCAACCCGCAATAAAAACTGCCAACTGCAACAACTGTGCTTTATGCTTTTATAACCAGGTATATCCAAGTGGTCTCTTGAACTTTTAGTTTTTAGAAATGATGGTCAACAAAGACAAAATACTGTGTCATAAAATAACTGTTGTTAGCAGATAATTATTAGTGAAATTATCAGTCAAATAAACTCCAAAGAGCATTTTAGCCTTGTTTTAAGCTCCCTTTAAATAAAAAAAAAAAAAGTCTAATGAGGAAAAACAAACTTTTATTGGCCCACAAAGTCTGCTGTCACATTAGTGAACAATCTTAGGCAAACCAACTATATGCTACTTGCCCAGCACCAAACAACAAACCACACAAAGTTAGCAGCTAGCATTTCCTAAAGAGAAGCTAGAGTGTGAAATGGTTCTCACAGCCACGTGGGACTTAGGTTCATCAGGTTGACATAAACACACTTCAAATATAGAGAGACAAGTGTTTGCATTTATTTAAATACATGTGTTTTCCTAATGCCTCGTTGGTCTAGATTTTAACCCAAACACCTCTTCGTCTTGATTCTCAAGCTGTTTATCAGATTTCACTTGAAGGATGAAACCATATATTGGCTAAATGCAGGAGTTTACTTGTTACCATTGTCTCAGTAGCGCTGTCAATTTGTATTTCTGTTGTTGTTAGAATTTTTTTTTTTTGTTTGAGGTCTGGGAAAATGTCCTGTGGACAGTTGCTACTTCTAGAAGCCAGATGATTTAATTGAGTTTTCCTTGAGCAACCAGTCATATAGAGAGTTCCAGAAGGCTGTAGGCTGGAGACAGGCTTCTTTACATTTAACAGAGCTCATGGGTTGGTCACTACCAAACTTGGTTGTTTTTATGTTTGCACAAAAACATCAGGTCTGTCTGTTTACTGCTGTGAGACAAATCTCCACTTGTTGTCAGGATTGCTCATGTAATGTACAGCAGCAGCCTAGGGTCCTGTTTTAAATTCTACTTTAAATTTACTTCAAGCAAGAGGCAATCTGAATGACTCAATAATGAACATTTTTGTTTTTAATCCAAATTTGTAGTGGAGTTTCCCAGATGTGTGCACTGTTCCCTCTCACCTATTTCTGTCTGAGACTGACTCCAAGCACTTCCTCATAACAAGAAGAAGACCATTTGAAAGGCTGAATATATGATGTTGTGTCATGGCAGTGGGTTGAAAGCAATATAGCAGATGAACAGGCAGTGAGACGGATGTGGTGATGCTTTTGTATTGGTTTACACTTGTAATAATTATCAATTGCTTATGGTATCCTGAAATCATCTAAGACAAATAATTTGGATGAATCATGGGACAATGGGCCCCTGGGCAGAGACTCGTAAAGGCCCCCACCTCTCCTGCAATTCTGGGAGCAACACACAGATTGAGCAACCATTATTTGTAGTCCATTTATGTCTTCCTGTGGTTATTTTGTGTCCTTTTGTAATTGTTTTGCATCTGATTTTAGAGTCTATTTGCAGCTAGTTTTACTTGTTTTATGTCTATATTTTAGTTATTTTGCATCTCTTTGTAATTCCTTTTTTGTCATTTTCCATATTTTTGTAGTTGTTTTGCTGTGGTCAGGGTTCTCTTGTCTCTTTTTAGTAGTTTGTTTGTGCATTGCATCTTTTTTTCCTCAACTTTTAGTTATCAGATTGACTTTCCAACATAAAGGTTACAGGCTCTTCGAGGTTCTCTGGTCTAGTGGACCCCTGACACCTTGGGACCCTGGGCCTGTGCCCAGTAGGTCTTTTCAGTGACCCATCCACTGGGCAAATGTTATACTTTTTACTTCACTCAATTTGTTTGACAGCTATAGTTACCAGTGACACCTTACTTAGAGCTTTTAAATCTTTTCTGAAGGCAGACTTTTAATCCTTGGCTTTCAAAGTAGCACCAGAGTTCTTAAATGTTTGGCCTCTTTTAATCTACCTGCCTGTTTCTGTCTGCATCTTTTTATCCCTGTTGTTTTTATGATGGTTTTTTGTATTGTACAGCACTTTGGTCAGCTCTGTGTTGTTTTAAATGACTTTGATTTGTTTTGATTTACAGGAACAATTTTGCATTTGATTTTCTCTGATAAACTAAATAATTAAGTGTTCGTTTAGGGGTGGAGAAAATGATTTAATAAAATAATAGATCAGATGGAAAACGCATTGTCCCAAAACTGAAAACAGGTTTGCTCTTTAGCACAGGAATAGCTGACTATTGGAGATACATGGTTCAGTGTTTTTGCAGTGTTGCTACTTCTGCATAAGTAAAGGGTGTTGATTCTTCTTCCACCAATTCTACTTGCACTGTGTTTGTACTGCTGCTTAACAGGGCCCAAGTGCTGAAAAAAGACAGCCTGTGTAATAGACTTCAGAAAAATTAACTGCTCTTGGCTGAAGTCAACATAAACAAACAAACAAACATAAAAACAACTGCCAGAATGGGAAAAGAAGACCATTCTTGTTTTTAATAATCCCTATGGAAAAACTAATAGGAACGTTTTTAGCTTGTTTTAGATCAGAATTATAAACCTAGACTTACAAAGTCTTCCATGTCAGTGGGACTTGTGACATGCTGCAGGTGTTGCTGTGGCTCATTCTGGGCTAAAAGATGCCTGATGTGAAGTATCTTGGTAGCAGACCCATTCTTGCTCTGAAACAACTAGGTAATCGGTGTAATATTTACATGATGTTGTGTACTTTGTGTGCTATTTCAGGACAATAGCTTACTGTCAGTGGGTGGACAATGTAGAGGAGACCCAGAAGCTTCTGGCGATGAGTGGCCCTCTGAGCGACACTCTGAAGTGGCTGCTGAGCCACCTGAATGGCAGCATGGTACGCAGAGAGATGTACGGCCATGGCATTGGGCGCTTCTCCAAAGAGGAGGTCTACACTCTGATGGAGAAGGATATGAGGACCCTGGCCACACTGCTGGGTAGGAAGGGGACCATTGGGTGTGTGTACATACTGTATGTGTGTGTGCTTGTTGGATAAGCTTTCATGGAGCATCCTCTCCAAACCTTTGCTATTAAAATATATCTCATGAGGAATAGCAGTTACCTCATCAAAAGTATGAACATCAACGCCAGCGACAGCCTAAAGGAAAGTCACTCTGTTCAGTCAAGCACAGGAAGAAGCATTCATGTTGATATGAGTGAAAGAAGAGAACGTCCATCTATACAGCTTCTTAATTATTGATGGCATTGCCAGACCATAATGTCCACAGTGCAAATGCTGAATGGCATTAGGAGGCTAATGTGGACTTAAGAAGCATCAGGATTAATGAACAATACACCCTGACAAATCATTTCTGACAAATGATTTACTTTCCTCAGTCAACATACTAACTATTCATTCATACAGTACATGTGGTTTCAAGGCTTACCATGTGCCAGTATGAAACCATCACTGCTTCCTTTTTGCACTTGAATAACAGGGAAAGATCGTGATGTCAGCCACAGGGGTAAAAGTCTGAGAGTTCAGATGAAAACAAACAACTAGATGCTGGAAAGAAAAGTGTTTTGTATCGATCTGTTTGTGCATTTTCAAAGGATGAACACTTGTTGTAAAATGGAAAGTTATTGCCAAAGTGAATGCATCAGTTCTCTGCAAACATGTGGCTTCTCTTTTAATGCCTGCTCTTCCAGACTCAAGTGCCAGAAGTGTGAGTGTAAAATCTGTAGTTGCTGCCAGATGTGCGGCTCTTCCAGCTTCCAGATGAAATTAGTTTATGATGAAGTACATTTTCTAAAGGTGCAGTGAAGGAAGAGATAATTGATTTAGTGTAATTTTTAAGCCTACAAATACTTAATATTAACTATTTGTGTCTGGCTCTGCTTCGGCATCCACTTCAACATCTTTATTACCTTATCCTATGTGATACTAATGCTGTTTTAAGTTGCAACTGATCATAATTAGTATGCTTAGAGCTATATTTGATCATTTAATGCACTATCATTTTAAGCAATGCCAGTCCCCTCTGGATAAATAGTATTAAGGTTCTTGATGTTTAGACTTTTCATCTGGCACAATCTTAATTTATGACCAAACACCTGCAAAACTTATACATTCATGCATGCTCTCTCATCTCTGCCCTATAGGAGATAAGAAATACTTCATGGGCTCTAAGATGTCAACATTAGACGCTACAGTATTTGGGCATCTAGCCCAGGCTATGTGGACCCTACCTGGGACACGGCCAGAGCAGCTCATCAAAGGTCAGTGAATCACTACCCAGATATGAGTGAAGCAGAAGATCCTAATAATTAACTCTAAATCTTTTGTATATTTACTCTAGATGCTGCTGCTTGCTCCGGCCACTAGATGGCAGTGATGTTCTACTATAATGCAGTGTTCTTGAAAGATTTTCATCGTTGCTTTCACGTTTAGCAGGGGATATTTGAGTGCCATCATCAGAGAACAAAATAAATATTGTAATGTCACAAATTAGGATTCTCTGTTGTCATTTTGATATGTTATCATAATGATAAAGCTTTTACAAAAAGGGACAAGACAAAAAAAAACAAGCCCTTTCATAATCAATCTTTTGTGTCTTCTCTTTTTTGCATCCAACTCCTGCGTTTGTAAGTGTGTCTGATGTCTTCACAGGAGAGCTGATCAACCTGGCCATGTTCTGCGAGCGGATGCGGAGGAGGTTCTGGCCCGAGTGGTTTGTGGATGTGGAGGATCTTTATTATGATGGTGACAGTGAAAGCAGCAGCTGCAGCGGCGGTGGCTCCCCTACAGGCCTGCTGGACTTTGGTCTCTTCTCCAGGACTAACACTCTGGACGACAGTGATGTCAGCAGCCACTCAGCTGAACACTCACACACACACTCTCCAGACTCTGACCACTCGCTCTTTGACTCGGACGTTGGCACAGGGTCTGACAATGACATTCATCTTAAGGAGGAGTCAATGCCATCCCTGGAGGTTTGACCTGAAAGGCTGTGACTGGCTGGCAAATTGATACTGGAGCAATCAGCACCACAAGTTGTTGCGTGGTTTTTCTGAATAAACTGGTTGAAAGAGTTTGTCGAGATGACAACTCTCACAGCTGAAGGAAGTATTCCAGCTCCTCTACTTCCAATACCCGGCATATTATAGCTTCCTTGTGGACAGCCTGGGCATTAATTAGCATAAAAACTGATGGTTATAATAAACATGCTACTGTCCTGTATGTCCTCTCTCCTAACACCTGAACTGTCCCTGTGGCAGTTTTCTCTTTGCCTTATTTGTCTCATCCTAAAATGCAGAAGCTGGTGTGAAAGGTTAGCAGACAGAAAATATCTTCTGAAAAGTGCGTTGAAAACAAAAGGAGTGCTCCAGACAAGACAGGTGGCATTTCACTTGCTATGAAATGATGCAACTAATCACCGCTCTGCCATGTAACTTAACGCACAAAACCCATTAAAACAGGTGGAAAGTGATCATGTGGCTGAAAGGAACAGCTGGTGCATCTCGACTGTTAACTTTCCATGTGCTCGAGAAGACGCACCGTTGACACTGAGTGCCAGTGTCTACCCCAGACTGATCCTTATGTCATATCCTTTATGCTACTGTGTGGGGAAAGAATCTGTATCAAAAAATGATATGTCAGACAACAACACTATATCCACTAGTAGGTCTGTTGAATAGAAGTCAGGATAAAAGATTTGTGCCTGTTTCATTTGCTTATCCTCCTTGTTATTGAGGAGCTTGGAGTTTTTGCTTGACTAATTTCAGCATCCTTTAGGTTTTATTGAAGAGCTGTAGTTTTTCTGTTAGACCACTAGATGGAGTCATGAGTCAGCCCCGGTGTCTCCTCCATTCTGTAACATCAAGGTCATTCCTCCCAGAAGACCTGCAGTGACTCCTTTAGTCCTGAACATTGTGGTTTCCATTTATAGGTTACCTATCGGTGTGTGTAGCTGTGATGGGCAATTGCATGTACACTTGCATACTGTGACTGAGCAACAAATCAGCCTTAGCGCTCATACTAAGAAAAGGATGACAATACTCTGCAGCAGTTTTTGTTGTGATATAATTTATTATCAGTGCCACTTTAGTAACAATATTTCTATATGAACTTATGTGTCAAACATATATTTTGTTAATCTTTGCTTTTCTTATTTCTCTCAAAGAGAGATGCTGTTTTGCACCAGTGGAAAATGTTCTTTTCACTTTATTTCAGTGGGAACAGAGTGATGTGGGAATCCACAATAGTCCAAAGGAATGGGAAACATAAATGTGTATATCAGCAGTGCAGGATGCTGACTGCTTAGGTTGCCTGTGTGTGTGTGAATGCCATCAATGAAGTAGTTTATGAAAAAGGCTTTGCAGCGACAGTCAGAATACCAATGGCCCTTAATATTGTTAAGTGGGGAATCTTGAGTAAAAACTTACAAAATTATGTCAGGAAGTGTTTCACATTTGTCTGTCATATTACACTTGGTGGTTATGCTCCTATTGGTACAGTATGATGGCTGTGAAAAAAACTGTGATGGATATAGAGTAGATGTGAATTAGATTAAAGGAATAGTTCACCCAAATTACAAATATTTTTACTCACTTACCTGCAGTGGTACTGAATCAGGTACATAATTTTAGTTTTGATTCCCTGAGTTTTGACATACAGTGGGTACGGAAAGTATTCAGACCCCCTTAAATTTTCCACTCTTTGTTATATTGCAGCCATATGCTAAAATTATTTAAGTTCATTTTTTTCCTCATTAATGTACACACAGCACCCCATATTGACAGAAAAACACAGAATTTTTGACATTTTTGCAGATTTATTAAAAAAGAAAAACTGAAATATCACATGGTCATAAGTATTCAGACCCTTTGCTGTGACACTCATATATTTAACTTAGGTGCTGTCCATTTCTTCTGATCATCCCTGAGATGGTTCTACACCTTCATTTGAGTCCAGCGGTGTTTGATTATACTGATTGGACGTGATTAGGAAAAGCCACACACCTGTCTATATAAGACCCTACAGCTCACACTGCATGTCAGAGCAAATGAGAATCATGAAGTCAAAGGAACTGCCTGAAGAGCTCACAGACAGAATTGTGGCAAGGCACAGATCTGGCCAAGGTTACAAAAACATTTCTGCTGCACTTAAGGTTCCTAAGAGCACAGTGGCCTCCATAATCCTTAAATGGAAGACCGCAACCACTCCTGACTGCACTTAATTGCATACACCACATCACTCTGTTTGTGTCTGGGTGTTTTGTCCTTCGGGTGGACCAGTCTCTACCACAGGGTGTTCCCTGGTTTACAGTTAACTGGGATATTGTGGTTGTGAAAGATCCTTTTTAATTTCTCTGATAAACCAGCCACATAAGGGATGACAGT
>NW_018127970.1:1410657-1412207 GCF_001952655.1 Monopterus albus | reverse complement strand
CAATGACCCTAAGTACACAGCTAAAATAATGAAGGAGTGGCTTCACAACAACTCTGTGACTGTTCTTGAATGGTCCCGCCAGAGCCCTGACTTAAACCCCATTGAGCATCTCTGGAGAGACCTGAAAATGGCTGTCCACCAACGTTTACCATCCAACCTGACAGAACTGGAGAGGATCTGCAAGGAGGAATGGCAGAGGATCCCCAAATGCAGGTGTGAAAAACTTGTTGCATCATTCCTAAAAAGACTCATGGCTGTATTAGCTCAAAAGGGTGCTTCTACTAAATACTGAGCAAAGGGGCTGAATACTTATGACCATGTGATATTTCAGTTTTTCTTTTTTAATAAATCTGCAAAAATGTCAAAAATTCTGTGTTTTTCTGTCAATATGGGGTGCTGTGTGTACATTAATGAGGAAAAAAATGAACTTAAATGATTTTAGCATATGGCTGCAATATAACAAAGAGTGAAAAATTTAAGGGGGTCTGAATACTTTCCGTACCTACTGTATGTGTCTGAGATATCTGCCTCCATCCAAATGACATATTTCTGTGACAGACTGGCGACCTGTCCAGGGTGGACCCCACCTCAATCCCCCACTCGGCCCTCTTTAAGATCAGCAGTATAGATAATGTGGAAAATTCACAGAGCACACTATCATCGTTAAGTAGAAAGATTTCTAGTTAAAATTTCATGGTGGTACACAGCCATACAACCTGTATGGCTGTGTACCACCAAGAAGATATGATGCTTTTGTAATATGGATGAATGGACCCTTTAAGACTGAGTAGCTAAGTTAGTGACAGAAGGCTAGTTACTGGGACTCTAGAAATAACCTGCCTCCATCACATTGTCCAGTGCTTTGCATCTCAACCTGCCTATTTCAGTCTTGGCATCATATACATTTGGACTGCATTAATCAAGCCATATTAAAAGTCGATGTCTTGTTATTGGAGCCATGTCATAGCATTACTGCTGTGGTAATGTAAATATTGTGTGTGTGACAAAGTGTACCATACTGTATGTACAGCTGACTGGTAAAACTACCTATGGATGTGCACATGAACTAGAGTGACTGGACAATAAAGAATAGCTGTGAAAATTTTACACACAACATTGTTTTGAGTTTAATTTTCATTCCCCTGTTTCTTGAATTACTATAAGCGATATATTCATGACTCTGGTTTATTAAGCTGCATACTGTATTTTAGTGAGCTATTTTTCCACATCTCTGACTTCATTTTATGTGTGCGATTGTATTTTTTTCATATCGGGCTAAAAAGTCACAATCATTCAGGTGCGGAGGGGGGCTGATTAAGACTCTGCCAGCTGCTGGAGGCCAGACGGGAGGAGAGAGGAGCAGAAACTGGAAGAGGAAAAGTTACAGGAGGGGATGAAGAAAAATCCAAGGGGGGAGGAGAAAGTTGAGCCAGGGCAAAGAAGGGAGTAACCAGGAGTAAGAGGAAAAGGAGGGATGAGGAGGAGAGCAGGTGGTGGAGAGCAGAGAAGGGGTGAAGAGGCCAGGACTGTGGAGTGTCGGGCAGTCACCG
>NW_018127970.1:1394234-1410591 GCF_001952655.1 Monopterus albus | reverse complement strand
GGCAGTTGGGCTCGTGGCCGGGGGAGAAGAAGCAAGGGCCATGGATCAGGAACCGGGCTCCCGAGGGACGGAGCAGGTGCGGGCTGTGAGCGAGGCCTTTGGGCCTGAAGGGGGCTGCCAGAGCTTAAAACAATCTGCACTGCTCCTTTTTTAATTTGGCTCTCTGAACAGCCTGCCCTCCTCACTGACTGTCTCTCCCTCTCTCCCTCTCTCTCTATTCTTAACAGATCAGCGATCCACAAAGAGGGGTAAACACACACAGAGCAAAATTAAAATCAGAACTCCCCTGGCACGCCAAAACAAATTAGAGCAAACAAATTACAGAGAGTCAACACACAAACAGTGGAGCATCTGTGGCTCTCTGGACTACTGGAGCCGGTGGCTACCTCCCACATCACCAGCACCACAACCACCTATAGTACATGTTCACAATAAACCCTGTGTCAATCTTACACACCCTTCAAATCACCATGAGTGTATGTGTTTAAAACAGTGTTATTTTGGGTATAGCCTTCAGGAAACTCTTCAACTGCATATGTGAAATCAGCTTCAGAAGATTTAGACACATAATGATAGATGGTGGACGTGTGTTAATGAGCATCAGTGTGTATCACACACAGTAGCTCAGCCTTGAATACTAATTAATTGTTTTCTGTTCTATTTACCGATATTATTCATTTGATATACTTAAAGGGTGTTTCTGCTCTGAAGGCATTGTTCTGGTATGCTACTGAACATTTCTGGACCAAATTTGGTACAACAGTTTTTTTAACAGTGATAAGTGTGCAGATTTTTTTTACATTTGTTTTTTGCAGTGAGCACATTCTTTTGTGGCGGTTCTGTGAAATTTGTGAATTTGTTACATTGTGGATCTGGTTTTTGTATTTTTAGCCAACTTTCCTATCAATTATTTTTAACATTACTGTACTTGTAAAAGGGCAAAAAACATGAGCACAGGGCAATCAGTCTCTACATACACAAATACAGCACGTACAGTAGGTTAAAGTTGAGTCAGGAAGTCAGTCTGTAAACTGTGATGGTAAAAACTGTTGCCCACAATCCTTGTTGTATGTGTGGGTCATAATTTATTGCCAGTGACTACATTTGGCTAAGTTGGAGGGTTGCCTGGCTGCTTGTGTTTCTTGCTCTGCTGAATATCATGTTGGCATTGTTTCTGTGTTGTCAGATTTCAGAAATGTCAGTAGATTTTAGTCATAATAAGACTGAATTATCCTTTATTGTTTACTGGAGCAAATCTGACCATAGAAAAAGTCCCACAATGCATCACAAGTTGATGTTACCATACAAATATATAGTTGAACTTCAGCCTTGTGCTATCATTGCTGATATATTAATGTGAATGTCTCTGTATATCCATTTTACAAAACATTTGCAAACAAAACCATTATATATTAATTAAGGATAAATATAATTCACTGTGAGTTTCTATTTCACACATATTTCATTTATTACTTTGTTTTGTGTGTCCTTTTTTTCAAATCTTTTCTGTGTGTGAATTCAGCTGGTCTTGGCTGTCCCTCTCCCTCGGACCTGTGGCCCCTGTGGCCCCTCTGGCCCCTCTGGCCCTCTGGCAGCGGCCTGTCCATCTGCCTCCTACTTTCTGGGTCTGGTGGGACAGGGGCCATGGAAACCCCCCCTCTCAAACCTCCTCTCACCGAGCACTCTCACCAGCCCCCAGGCCAGATGCTCAGGCCCCAGAATCTGCACAGTGTTGCCAGGTGAGCCCCAGGACACACAGTTGGACCCCTTCACATACACACATGTACACAGAGGAGCACACAAACGCACACACACCCTCACAATATCAACACATATGCTCAGTAAGCCTTTCTACAAATGAAAGCCCTAAAACACACATGGTTACACAAGTAGCCCACATGATAAAACTTCCTGTCTCATGCACACATGCACATGTTTTTTTGTGATGACACATTGCATCTTCTATAGCCCCTTACCCTAACTTTAATCATCACATCTAATTGCCTAACCCTAGCCTTGACCTTAACCCAAACTTAATTCTAACCTGAACCAAGTCTAACACTGAAACAGCCCTTTGAATGGGTGTGACAACAAAATGTCCTCACTACTCACACTGTTGGCCACACACACACACACACACACACACATCATACATATATGCCAACCCTTTTACACACATCCTTTGCAGGATCAGGTGTTCCCTATAATGGTCTGAGTTCACGGGGGTGGGGCACCAACAGGTGGCGCTGTTTTCTTTCCTAATTATAGCTTTATTTATTCATTGGCATGTTGAAGCTTCCAGATGACTTTGGCTGGCCTGCTCATTCACAGGATAAAAGCCAATGTGTTTGTGCATGTATGTGTGTTTTCCAGAACGTTTTCCCCCGCTCCTGTGGGACACAAGCCATCACCTGCCTTTTAGTGCTTTTATACTTTTCTGATTTTGTTTTGATCCATTCTTCCTGTGAGCATTTTCATTACTGGAACAAAATAAATCATACTAGATGAGATTGTGTGTTATTGAGAACTTTGTCTACCAGCGACAACATTCCCAACAGGATATGTATGTGGCCCATTACAGTAACGAATTAATAAACTTTCAGATAAACAGGTAGAGTCGTATCTGAATGAACAAAAAGTGCTCTAATATGGTGTTCACACTTTTTCACACCACTGTATGTTCTGTGAGAACTATATTCTATCACGTGGTCACATCTTCAAGAAAACTACAACATAAATAGCCTTGCCATGCTGAACACACACAAATCTGTTTTCCTTTAACAGTCCACAAGGTCACCCAGCTTTTGAAAGTGGAGAACGGTTTGATAGAAGTTTATTTCTGGTAGTTTATTTCCTGTAGTTTACTGTCCACACTGAAATGTTGCTTCTTGGTCCAGCAAGACATAGATCAGCTTTATGGATGCAATTCATCTTGATATCTACATTTTTACCTACCTCCTTGTTTCTTTGTTTTCTAACTTTTTATATCTACTCTATCTTACTTTCATTTGAACCATATATCATGAAGATCACAAACATTTTCAGACATGTCACATAACCAAGATCATTTTATGTTGTTATGTTGTTTTATGTTGTTTCTTGTACACGCCTTTATAATATCCAGAATGAACACCTCTTTGGAATATATCTGTAGGCTCTGTAGATTTTGTTTTCCAAACATAGGCTTTTAAAATGTTTTTTCTTTTGCTATAGCCCCTCTGTTAATTGCACATTCAACTGATTTCTATTTTGATAACTATTCCATTATTATTGTGTATATATATTATGTATTATTTAGGCCACATGGGGGCAGTGCAACCCAGCAGCAATCACAACATTGACATATGGCCTTTAAAGTTGGTACATGACAAAATTATTTACACACAGTTGCCTATTTACTCATTCAGCAGATGAGTAAACATTCTTGTGGGGTCATGTTTTTGTCCACCTGAAGGATGTAAGCCCAGAATTCACTCTTCTTATTGACTTGCTCCATTACCATCACCAGCCACTGTGCATACAGTCAGTTTAGAGAGTTTTCACAGAAAAAGAAACAAAAACAAAACTATAATGAGATTAAAACAAAACAGTAAAATTGCAGAGACACAGAAAAACCAAAACAATTCGTTGACTGTCACTATAAATCTGCGCATAGCTGAGGAGAATGTTTGAGATATATATAATTTAATACATGTTTGAAGATGTGGAATTGGGTGTGATGACTTTACTTCAGTTCCTTCACTTTCACAGATTCTTGTCGATTCAGAGACTGTCCAACTTCAGCAACTTTTCCTTGTCAAGATCCTTAGAGACACAATGATTCGGCAAGTCTTCTGATACCATGGTTGGTTGTAACAGAAAAAGAGAGAGAGACACCACCATGGACCAGACCCTATCATAACTCCCCTTCTGTCGACCCATTATCTTTCTCCCCTGTGCTCCCCTTTTCCTTTTCTCCCCTTTCCCTCCTCCCCTCCTCTTGCCTTCCTCTGGATGTTATCTCCAGCCGCTTATGCCCTAATACCTCAATTGTTGTGCTCTAAAAACAATAATTAGCAATCCCAAACGAAGCTGAGGGGTGAATTTAACAGCTTTCTTCTGATGTGGTTTCTCCCCCTTTTTCCTCCTTTATTTCCCCCTCCTTTTTTCAAGGCGGAGAGGGAGAAGGAGGAGGCAGAGGTGTTGGCAAAGCCTCTTTAAACTCTCTGGTATTATGGAGGATTATTTTGTGCCGAGATCCTGGCTTGTGTGTCTGTCCCCCCCTTTCTCTTCCTGGTTGTGGCAGACACGCTAGGTAAACAGTTTGTGTCACACTTGATTGCGTTTGAGAAATTAAAAAGCAGAAATGACAATAGGCTAGGTCTGGGGATGAGAACTGGGGGGACGCTGACACCATAAGACCCTAGCTCTTTGGGGACCCCTGGTACACAGTGTGACAGAGCAGCCTTCGCAGCCACAACAATACAAGACCTCGTCCTTCAGAGAACACTCCTCACTCCCAGTCTCTGAGTCTATCTGCACTGGGCCATCTGGTCGCCTTCCCTCTCTTCTTCCTCCTCCTCCTCCTCCTGCATGATTTTTTTTGGAGCTCCGGTATGAAACTGGCTCAAGTATTCAAGTGTTTACAAGCATAAACACAGTGCCAGGTTGGAGGTGTGTAGACATACAGAATGTCCTTATACGGTCTGTGTATATAGGTTACATATAAAGAGTAGAACATTTGTACCTGTCATTGAAATCAGTGTGCCGTTTACAGTTTATTCTGACTAAAACTCAAAAGTAAAGAAAATGTTGCTAAAAAGCCTCTCAGCAAAATGTGTTTCTCTCATGCTGAAATGAGAGAATATTGTGAAAATAGCTGGGGAGAATTTATGACTGACACACATTTCTGGGTGCAGTTAGAATGCAGCACTATAGAGGGCAGTGTGATACTACAAAAGAAAACCAGTACTGCGCATCATGATTCAACATCTGAAACTCATCTTATTTTTGAGGATCAGTATTGAAGGGGGTTGCTCATATGCCTTCTTTGTGTGTTCTTTTCTATTTTGCACATTTAAGTTGTATTTTGTTGAGAGTGCTGAACAACCAGTACGTTTTACCATATTTGTTTGAGTGTAGTTGTAGCCAAACCAAAATTGAAAGGTTTTCCTAAAAAAAAGTCAAAGCTAAAGTTAAAGTCAGACCTAAAGTTTAATGTAAATTTCAATTTAAACTTGAAATAGGAATCTTAACTTAACTAAAATTAAAGCTATAGCTAATACAAAAGCTTTGCGCTTGCAACTTGAATTTAAGCTACAGTAAATGAAGCCTTAGAGTAACCCTAAAGCTACAACGAAAGGTAAATGTAGCCAAGAATCACATTTCACATTAAAGCTAAACCTAAAATTAAAATGAAAACTTTGCTAAAGTTACATTTAACCCACAGTACTAGGCAAAAACTTAGTGTCCTGAAATTTTGTGAAATGAGCTGACATGCTCTGCACGAGAGAAAATTAGTTTCCACTACACAGGCAGCTGTGTGACACTGCAATGCTGCTGTAGAAAGCAGAAGTGTTAGGGTAGAAAAGAGGTGAATACAGTTCAACTCCACTGAAGAAAAACTTTTCATAATTTTATTTTTTATACCAATTATTTCTGGTACCTAACCAAACCAGAGTTTTAATTAACTACCTATACCCAACCCTGTTCTTATTAAGCATTATTTTACTGGATTAAACTTATAGCTAGTCTGTTCATGAGAAAAAACACAAAACAGTGTTCTTGTGAAATTATTTGTATTATCTTCACATTGTTGATGTAGTATCTGTATAATCTGCATTTCAGAGTTTATCTACATCTCAAAAAATGTACAAACTGTGTTCAAATGACAGTGGCCAGATGGTGAAACTGTCAACGATCAGTGTTGCCTGTGGCAGCCACAGAGACACATTTCATTTCCTTTACTCTTTACTTTGTGTACAAGTATTTTCTTGTGGCCAGTAAGAGCCACAGAGACCAGCTTAGAGCCATACGCTAGCACTAACCCATTCATCACCACAGACCTTCTTGCTTCTGTTTGTGTTCCCCCTGTGTTGCAGTCATGTTAGGCCTCATATGTCAGTCAGATGTGACATTTTGAATAAGATTGTGTTTATTCAAGCAGCATATTTACTTATGATTATTTGACAATTTAGCAGGAGTAAACCTAAGATAGGTTCCACCCAAACTGTCACACCTCTATCATGGGACCAAGTGGCACCGGCCTGCCTGCAGCATGCAGGCCTTCCCTAATATATAATATGTTGTTATACTGTCACCACAAGGAGCACAACCAACCCCGCAGAGATGCCACCGAAATTCATTAATCTAATTAAATATGTCGGATTGCCCAAATGGGAGGCTGGTATGGCTTTGCTGCAGGATAAGTACAAAGTAAGGCTGGGTCCCACAAGAATAGCATACAGCTGACGTGCGCTAACGCTATAGCGCTTCATTACACTCTTAATTACCTATTGTTTCTAACTAGTTGGTGGCGTTTTAATGAGAATCTACAGGCAGTTAAATGTAATCTAAATTTTCTAATCTACTGGTCCATTACCAAGGAGTCAAAATGTTATTGCTTTTGTGAGTAATCAGACTTTTAAATGGCACTGATATCACTCCCAGAGGGCAAGGAGTGGGTTTCAACTGTGTAATTGAATTCTGTTTTTTTTTCTTCCTTCTTCTTCTTTTTCTTCTTCATCTTCTTCCTCTTTTTGGGGTAGCTGAGGAAAAGAATTTTCTGTCGGAGCTGGCTTCTCTGTTCGAAAAGCATGTCTTTGGTTCTGGTCAGATCACAAGGTTTTTCTACACATGGGTCCACATGGTGACCCCTTCAAGAAAATGTCTGTTTGTACACTACATAGTTATGTGGTATGTGAGTGTGTATATGCATGCAGTTCTGTATGTGCTTTTGTGTGTCTGTGCTCCAGTCAGTCTCAGTGCACTGCTGTGCTGTCACCTGCAGCCAGATAAGCCAAAGGATTTATCACCCAGTGAATTGCCTTTGAGTGGTGGATAAAATGGCTCCAATACATTCTCATATGAAAACGCTGCGAGGTTAATGAGAGCCAAATTCACAGAAGGCTAAATCTATTAGGTTTTCATGGATGGAATCAATCAACATGCACCACACAGGCTGATTTGTCATATTGAAGCATTGCCCGTTTGAATTCCAAAACACAATCCTCCTTACGGAATGATTCACTTTGATTTTGATTGCCTCTTCATCAAGAAGATGACAGCTATGAACTAATTTTCTTTTCTATCATGTTACACACTTATTAGCTCTGGCTGTCCTTGGCAGATGACTGATTCTCTCCCTTTATGGAGCTACAGTTGGATTTTCCTTAGGTCTGTTCAAACAATCACAGTGCTCCTGTATTCTTTTTAATTCAGATTATTTAGTTTTCACAATTTTCATTTGCATAATGGATTAGCTTTGTCTACAGTAATTAAAATCTTGTACAGATGTGGTTGTGCTCGTTCTTGCAGGTGGATTTGCCTGATACTGAGAGCTGCTCCTTATATAGCAGTGCTATCGCCTACCTTCACATTCTGAATGGTCCAAAATTTAAAATGATCACAGTAAAAATAGTTTGATATTTGGGGGCATTAATTTATTCTGTGTTGCTGAGAGTTAGATGAGAAAAACAATGTGTATGTCTGTTTGGTATGGGGCTATCCCCGGCAGCCTGTTAGCTTAGCTTAGCACAAAGACTAGAAGCAAGGGGAAACAGCTGGACTATGGTGTCCAAAGGTAAATGCCCGCCCCTGTAATTTGTGGCAAGTTTTTTTTTTCTTGTACAGGTAAAATGTTGTATAATTTGTTAACAAGTGAGCTTAGCTGTTTCATATTTAACTTACAGGCTGGTATCTTTTTCTGTAGCCCTCAGCAAGAAAGCAAATAAGCGCAGGCTATTTCCCAAAATGATGAATTACTACTTGAACAGAATAATGAAAGCCTAACAGACAAATTTAAAGTCCAGTATTTGACTCTCAAGAAACCTGTTCATATGCCAACTTGTACTGAAGATGAGTATTTTTGTGTCTGGTGAGTCAGAAGGTTCATTATTGTTTAATGTGCTGATACTAGAGTTGAGAAAAGACTTCCAGCAGCTCAAGCCTCCACTGGATTTTCAGATCTTTCTTCAATAGCTTTTTACAGACAGCACCATGTACAGTACAAGAAAGCTGGCATCACTTTTATTCTCTGTGTGCAGATGCTGTGATGCTCCATAAGAGAAAATGTCTAATCATTGCAGAGAAAATAAAACACAGAGAGGCGCATTTGTCTTGGGCGGCTCACACCTTTCTCTCAGTGCAGTGATGGATGACAACCTTGGTGTTGAGTGTGTGTGTTTGTCTATCGCAGCAGTGCAAAGTGACCAGGGACAGGCGCCAACAGAAAAAGGCCCTGTTCCCCAACTAATGAGCAGCATTATTCAAATGGAGTCTTTCTTGTCAGTGTACCGCGCTGTGGTTCACACACTACTGTCACAGGCAGCACCGCCTGATGCACTGCTTCATGGTTTTGATGCTCTATTAGTTTATCATCTATTGAAATGCATGTGGGATAATAAGACACCTTGAAAGTGTTGGCAGATCAGATATCACTCGCTGTACTGTATGTATTCCACCCTGATGGAGATCATCTAATAACAAACATCTGATTAATATACTCATCTTCTATAAACAATAACAGGAATGACTTTGTTGCACTGTATCCTCAAAGGAGTCTGGTGAAAGCCGTTTGGAGAAGGATTACTCTCTGGGCTGCCAATACATGGTGTCAACATTAGATCAAACAGAAGGTGGGCACTAAGCAAAAGGCACAGTAAAGACAGCAAACACAAAATGTCAACAAATAGAAGAATATCACCCAGTTTGTCTATCACACTTTGGAGTCTCATGAAAAAAAAAAATGAGGAGAGGAGCTTTCAAGGCCTGTGCCAGCTGACAGGAGCGGCAGCAGTGAATGAAGGAGGATAAAAAAGAAAGGAGTCAAAAGAGAAAACTTGGCCTTTCTGCATGAAGAAGGACAGGGGGAAAAGAAGGCACGGTGTTGGAGGAAGCTCGTCCGACTGAGCCCATCTCCAGCTGTCACAAATCATTTCTGCTCGGGAAGTGAGGGGAGGCGAAATGTCAAAATATTTGAATAAATTCCACAGAAGCCTGTTGAGAGTAGGGTGGTGTGGTGAGAGGGGTATTGTTGGTGCCAATGGAGTGGAGAGGGGATGAGAGGGTTGTGGAGTAAGAAGTGTGTGTGTGTGTGTGTGGGAGGGGAGTGCGTGTGTGAAATAGCCTCCGCAGATCTCAGGAAGAACACAAGCTAAATGGAAATCAAAGGTTTGGCCACTGGTGTGTTAGTTTGGCTCATTTTAAGCAACTTCCTTCATTGACTTGATAGGACGGATACACTTTGCACTGCTTCTGTGTACCCCATACTGTATGGTTCCTGACTTTTAGACAGCTCCAGTCACCTCACCTCTTCATTACATTCAGTACATACATGATCTGCTCCAGTGAAACAAATATGTGGATAGTACACAGCTATATTTTTCATACCCAATGCATGTACAGACCAGTGCCAAACCAAAGGACTGACCTGAATAAATGAATGATCTCTTCTGGGACACGAGGGGTCACTAGATGGTTTGATGAGTATGAAAGTGATTCATTCACTATGGTCTTCATAATCACCAGATCTCAACCCAGTTGACCACATATGGGAGATGTTGTGGTGACGTTAGACAGCATCTCCACCACTATCATCAAACATTGAATGAAGGAATAGTTTTTGGAAGAATGGTGTTCATCCCTCCCGTAGAGTTCAGAGACTTGTTGAAACAATGCCATGGTGTGCTGAAGCTGTTCTGGTGGAACGTGGTGGCCCAACACTTTCTGATGGTTTGTTCTTTCATTTGTCACCTGTCTGTACAGTATGTGCTTCTGCAACAGATGACTATGATTTTATTTCACACACTGTGATATATGTGTTTCACAAAAAGCAGTTCTTTGTCTGTTACTTTGTCTTTTCAGATAAGGATGAGTCTTACTGCTTTGCAATTAAGACTGAGACTGCTACAGTGGGTCAAGGATTAATGGCATTACAAAGATGTTAAAATGTAAAGAAAGGTCTCCTGCCTCCATTTTGGTGTTTCACCTGTTGAGTGTCCGTATGTCTGTTATAATTAGATAGAATACGTTAATAATTCAAATGGGAAATTGTAGTGCTGCAGCAGCCACTTCACAAATTCATAGAACATAAGATGAGCAAGGATTCATCTTCTTCTACTTTCAGCTGTTCCCGTTAAGGGTCACTACAGCAAATCATCAGTCCCAACCGACCTGATGATGCGCACGTTAAACTTGGCATGTTTTACATTGGATGCCCTTCCAGATATTGGCCAGTTTGGTAGAGTCACCAATCAACCTGTCTTTGGAGTGCGGGAGGAAGCTGGAGTACCCGGAGAGAACCGAGGCAGGCACAGGGAGAGCATGCAAACTCCACACAGAAAGGCATCAGTTCGGCCGGGGCTCAAACCCAGAACCTTCTTGCTGTAGGGCAACAGCACTAACCACCGTGTCACTGTGTCGCCCAATTTGCAAGGATTCATATAAATGATAAATTATATGCAAAAACTGAATAAAGCATAAATTACAAATATGCTTAAAAGATATAATGGTAAGAGTAAAAATAAAAAATAAATAAATTATAAAAGCTTTAAATAAAATAGAGACCAGCATACACTGTAAAACAGTAGTATATCATGGTGCATTGTACATTAGTGCAAGTCAGGTGGAAAAAAACCCCCTGTACATTAGTGGAGCTGAAGAGGTCTGACTGAATGTGCCCTGCTGTTTGCTGTTTAACCAGCAGGTCATGGAAGCGATGTGAGGTATTCCTCATTACATTTGTGCAGCATCCTCCTCTCCACAACCAACTTCAGAGGCTCCAGAGAAGTCCCCAGCACAGAGCCAGTCTTCAGTGTCACTGGTCCTGCTGCTGCCCCAGCAGACAGTCATCAAGAGCACTGCACTGGCCACAGCAGACTGGGCAAAGACTTGTAGCATCTGGCTGTACACATTAAAGACCCTGAGTTTCCTCAGAAAGTAGAGTCTGCTCTGTGCCTTCCTCTGCAGCCTCTGTGCGACCAGCTCCAAGTCCAGTCTGTTGATGAGGTGGACTCCAAGATACAATATCTCTAGCTCTCCACCACCTCCACCTTCTCTCCAAGAATGGTATATGATTTAGTCCTGGTCATCCTGAGGTCCACAAACATCTCCTTGGCATTGACCACATTTAAGAGCAGGTGTTCCTCCCACACCATGGCACAAAGTGGTTTACTCTACTAGCTGTCTGTTACTGACACACCCCACACCTGAGGGTCATCTGAAAACTTTGGACAAAGGTTACCACAACTGGGACTAAGGTGGGTTTGACTCTATTTCTCAATAGTTATTTTGATTCAAGCTGTGCATCTAATTTGGACCTTTGCTGTTTGACTTATTAAGGGGCAATACACAAAGTTTACACATGTTCATGTTTAGTTTACGTCATGAGGTGTAACATTAATTTCTTAAGTGGTTCTGAAAGCAGCTGTCAAAAGTCTGAGAAAATAACCCTAATGATGTCATTATCTTAGTTATCTTAGTTTTGGTGTAAAGACCACAACATTTTAAGAGAAAAGAAGTTGAATGGTGTTTGAAAGACATGGCAGTGGCAGGGATAGCTAAACAAAAGATGCTATTGTTTTTTCATTATGGGAAATGTAGGATTCAGCATTTTTGAACCTTGCACCTTTTGAGGTTTCCCTGCTTATGTGCTAATGGAGTACCAACTTACCATACTGTAGCTTACCAGACATAAATAAGGTACAGTTCACTGAAAAATAATAATAATATCTCAGCTTACTACCAACCAGTGATGAATGCAAATGTGATCCATGTGATTTTTTAATCATCCACTTTGCAGTTTCCAAGCAGAAAATATAGAGTTGCAGCATTCAAAATGACAAGAAGAGGTGCCACACTATTGTGAAGTTTCAGACCTAAACATTGCACAATTTTTGAGGCAATAAATGGACATACAGTGACTTTTAGATTGTAACATAGTTACTCCTGTTTGCAGTGCTGTGCCCCTGCAGCTCTGAACTGAAGCCAACATCATCATGAGCTAATGTTTAGTTTTGCTTAATTTCCCCATGCCCTCCTATTAATATTTATCATCAAGGTGAAGAGTGAATTAAGGACAGGTTCTGGTGATAAAGGTCTTTTGATACTTGTTTGTTCAAAGTCTCTGAATGCATGTTCTCTATCAGCCTGTGTGCATCTACTCTCTTTGTTCAGATGCTCCCCGGGGTGCACTGGAAGTCGTAGGGTCAGTGTCTCCTCTGTTTGCCTCTGAACTCATGAACACTGAATTTAATTAGGCCTCTAATCAGCCACTAAACACACAATAAAATTAGACAATTTGTATCTGTTTACCTCCCTCTCAACTCTCAAACACATACACACACATTCTGCATATTTGCATGTATAGTTGGTAAAAAGAAGAAAAAAGCATTTATCAGGGAGAAAGATCAAGGTCATGACTCCTCTTCACACCCGATTCCCTGAAACCAATTAAACTGTCGGGTGGTGAAGTTCAGTTGGAGGACACGGACTGGAAAACAATAGATGACAGCTTCTCTCTGCTATCTCTGGCTGGGTTTTCTTACAGAAATAATTATATTTGCAGATTCTGTCATTAAGACTAAAGTGCTGGAGAAGTTTTGCAGTCAGTCAGAAATATTTGCATTGTGGTGATCGGTGTTATCAGCATTTGGAACCAGAATGTCAGATATTAAATATTGTGATTGGATGTCAGAGCTGTGTGAAGACCTAAATGATGAATAGTCATGTGGGTGGAGAACACTCTGCCCCTACCTTCAAGGCCACGTTGTGCACAGTCACTGCATAAAAAACATACTGTATAGCCTGCACTGAATATATTACATGTTTAAGTTACTGTTCAACAGAAATGTTATTTTTCTTAGAGTGCTTTAAGCCTATATACAGGCAGCAAAAAATATGTGGGTGGACAGGGATCAATTTTTGGATTGATACATAATCCAAGGACCCTATTCTTCCAAAAATTAGGCTGAAATACAACAGCTGTATAGGTCCTACATACATTAGAAGATACATACAACATACAACAAAAGATGTAGGCTTAAGAACATATGGCTTGACACATGCACATATACAGTATTTGCATTGTTTAATATAGCATTAGCAAACTGCTCTTACACGTGCACAGATTATTCACAGGTAGGTTGATTGATAAATTCAAATTCAGACCTTGAAGCTATATCTCATGACCTTTATAAGTAGATTGAGATGAAGAATTATTGAACAATTTTTTTGTAAAATCTATATGTTATTTATAAATATAATAAATGAATGTATACAATTTTACATGATTACACATGATCACAACAGTTATTGTATACTCGCTAGAATTTTCCAGTGGTTACAATGTTACACACCAGTTACAGATGCTGCTTATAGAAAAAGTTTTTAATTTGTTATGAATGCCTTACTAAATACTAAGGTTCTTCAGGGCTAAAGCTCTACCACACCTGGGTTAGTCTGACCATATGTCCCCACTCCTAATTTCAGCACACACCCCTCTCAGGAAAAGAGCTCTTACCACCTCAAAGACTGTTAAATCATGGCCGGAAGGTGCCTCAACTGCAGGACTGTTTTGGGAGAACAAACTGGGACATATTTGGACATCAGGACCTAGAGGAGTACACAGTGTCTATACTGGGTTATATTCAACACTGCACGGACACTATCACTGTGGACAAGCCCATTTGGGTGTTACTCAATTAGGAACCCTGGGTGACCAAATAGGTCCGAGGCCTGCTGAGAGACAGAAACACTCTGGTGATGGAGCACAGTACAGTGTTGCCAGAGCCAACCCGAAGAGAGGTATAAGAAAGGCCAAGGCAGCATATAAAAGGAAGATTGAGGACTTTTTTGATAACAACAACACAAGGCAGGTATGGCTGGGGATTCAGCACATCACCAGCTATAAGTCCAGCAACACCATGGCTGCTGAGAGTGATGCAGCACTGACAGAGTGACTTAACTACCTCTTTGGTGGAGTCATGGGATGCGGCCACAGCACACCCACCAGCCCACAGCAGTTGCCTCTTCACGGTGGCAGGACCTTCAGGACCTCCAGACCAGGTCTTGGGACAGGTGCTGAAGGACTGCGTAGACCAGCTGGCTGGGGTCTTCACTAAGATCTTCAACCATTCCCTATCCCAGTCCACCATTCCACCCTGCCTCAAATCTTCCACCATAGTCCCTCTTCCTAAGAAGACCACCATCAGCAGCCTGAATGACTACTGGCCAGTCGCTTTCACACCCATCATCATGAAGTGCTTTGAGAAGCTGATCCAGGATCATATTGTATCCTGCCTCCCACCCAGGTTAGATACACACTAGTTTGCATATACATCAAACAGATCCATGGAGGATGCCATGGCCACAAGTCTTCACGCTGGTCTGACCCACCTAGAGCAGAAGGGGACCTACGCCAGGCTGCTCTTTGTGGACTTAAGCTCTGCTTTCAACACCATCCTCCCTCACAAACCTGTGTACAACCTATCAGACCTGGCACTATCTCACTCCATCTGTCTCTGGATTAAGGACTTCCTGACAGACCTCTCACAGAGGGTGAGAGTTGGCACCCACATCTCCTCAGCTCTCAGCCTGAGCACTGGCTCACCACAGGGTAGTGTGCTGAGTCCCCTGCTCTACACCCACGACTGTCTCCCCACTCATCCCAGCAACAGCATAATCAAGTTTGCGAATGACACCGTGGTGGGGCTCATCTCGGGGGGGATGAGTTGGCCTACAGGAATGAGGTGGAGTGGCTGTCTGAGTGGTGCAATGACAACAACCTGATGCTTAACATTACTAAGACTAAGGAGCTGATTACTGACTTCAGAAAGAACAAAACAGACATTCAGCCCCTGGTCATCGGGGGGGCACGGTGTGAAGAGGGTGGCAGTTTCCTGGTTCTGGGGCGTGCACCTGGAGGAGGACCTGACCTGGAGTGTCATCACCACATTGCTGGTGAGGAAAGCACAGCAGAGACTGAGGATACTCAGAAAAAACCTCCTGTCACAGAAACTGCTTGTGACCTTTTATCACTGCTCCATAGAGAGCATACTAATGTACTGCATCTGTGTGTGGTTCTCCAGCTGCAAAGCTCCAGAGGGTCATCAATGCTGCCCAGAAGATTATTGGCTGCCCCTCCTTGGAAGAATTGTATGGCACCCACTGCCTCAATAAAGCTCATGCCATTCTGAGAGACCATTCCAAACCTGGGCACAACCTGTTTGAACTACTACATTCTGGGCAATCAAAACAGGGACAACTAGACTTAAAAACAGCCATACCCACACTAAATGCTTGACACTTTCCACAACATATCCACTATGACATGTTGATATATTGGAATCGTGCAACAGTCCCACAGAATGTAAAAATGTGTTTGTGTGTGTGTATTAGGAGGTTTTTAGACTATCGGTATTTATATTTATTTATTTACACAGTCTTTTAGGTTTTTAAAACTATTGTAACTCTTTTATGATTTATGCACAGAAGTGTTGCATTTTAAATTTCATTGTACAATGTACAATGACAAATAAAGCTATTCTATTCTATTTTCTTCTATTTTATTTTATTCTATTGTATTTGCTTACAGTTACATTGCTATATGTTATAATACAACCCATTTATATTGTTCATAAATGCTAAATAGGAAGGATTCACATAAAACACCTTTGAAAGGTTTCCATTGGTTTCATGCTTTTATATGAACAAAATAAAATATGTGAAGTATTTTTAGCTACGAGTGGTGTGACTGCATTCAGTGTTGATCCATCACTTTGGTCCAGAATGAAATATCCTAACTATTGATGGGTGATTGCCATAAAATGTCATTTGTACAGGTACTCATATTGCACACAGGAAGGTGCCCAATAACTTTAGTTATCCTTCTTCTTCTTCTCTCAGCTGTTCCAGTTAGGGGTCGCCACAGCGAATCATCTGTTTCCACCTAACTCTATCCTCAGCATCCTCTACTCTCACCCCAATGAACTTCATGTCCTCTTTTAGCACATCCATATATCTCCTCTTTGGCCTTCCTCTTGACCTCTTGACCTCTTGCCTGGCAGCTCCATCTCCAACATCCTTCTACCAATATAACCACTATCCCTCCTCTGCACATGTCCAAACCATCTCAATCTGTCCTCTCTGACCTTGTCCCCAA
>NW_018127970.1:1392392-1394134 GCF_001952655.1 Monopterus albus | reverse complement strand
TACTTCTCCATTAACATTCTCAGAGCAAAAATGGCATCAGTAGTGTTCTTTCTGGGCATGAAGCCATACTGCTGCTCACAGATATCCACTTCCTTTCTTAGCCTAGCTTCCACTGCTCTTTCCCATAGCTTCACTGTGTGGCTCATCAACTTTATACCTCTGTAGTTGCTACAACTCTGCACATCACCCTTGTTCTTAAAGATCGGCACTAGTACACTTCTCCTCCATTCCTCAGGCATCTTCTCACTCTCTAAAATCCTGTTGAACAAACTAGATAGAAACTCCACTGCTGTCAGGTCCGCTCGGTGCGACCTGCCTCTCTTCTGCCTTTCTCTCTCCTGCTCGCTCTTTTTGCGGAATCAGCGCCTCAGCTGTGTCGCATTTTGTAATTAGTGACTTGTGGGTTGTTGTGCACAGCTGGGGTGCATTACTGTAATCACCCTCCTACCTTATTTATACCTCTGGCGGACGCTCCACCGTCGCCGGAGAATTAACGTGCATACCCCGTAACAGCCCTATAATCGTGTTATGTATTTGTACGTCATATTGTTTTCCACGCTGACAGTTCCTGTGCTGTGGATTGCATTTTGTACATTGGTTCTATGTTTAGTGTTATATGTCCATGCTGACAGTTCCTGTGCTGTGGATTTCCGTTTTCGTTCGCCTACCCTCCTGGTTTGCTTGTTTATTCACCTGTCTGTCCTGTTACTCCGACTCTCCTGTTTTTTGCTGTTAGCCTGTCTTTTCCCCTGGTCATCCTGGTCTCCTCCACTACCACTACCCTACTTTGCTGTTTATATACTGTATGTATGTTCATGGCCCTTGTTATGTTGTTACTTTGTGTTTTGTTCCATTAAACCTCCTTTTTTTACTAGCACCTGGGTCAGCAGTCTTGAGTCCTCTCAGTTCTCCCTCATCCTCCAGGTGAGGGGGTCTAACCATGACAGTATGAACAGTCAGAACTAATTTACCAATAGATATGTACAACTGATATTACATTAAGCTTATAGAACACTAGAGCAATGGGATGAGGTGGAATAAGATGTTAAGTCACATGAGTTGAATGAAATAGTGCAAAGATAAATATACAGTATCAGCATATGAACAGTGTGCAAATGAATATGTAGCAGGAACGTAACACTCACCTAGCACTGTCACCTCCACCTTCTTCTCTTCTGTGCGGGTGCCATAGTGTGAGCATGTGTAGTTTCCTCCATCTTTGAAGTTAACATTGGAAATACTGATGGTGAATGTAGAGCTTGACAGTCTGATGATTGTGTAGCGCTTGTCCTTTAAAGCTGGAAAAAAAGCCAGAGGAAGTAAAAAGATGTATAATATCCTTGATGTATGGAATCAAAGATTGGAATTATGTTGTTGCTCATACAGTTGTCGATGTGATTGTCACCTCTATTGTGACTGAAGAACATAATGTATCCTTTGGGATTCTTCCACTCCACATAGGTGTTGTGCGCATTGGTTAGGGGGCACCTTAAGATGAGTGTCTGACCTTTCATCACAGTCACACGCTGCCAAACCGCAAGTGAAACTACAATCAAATAAATAGGAACATAGATTTTTTGAAAACTGACATGGAGAGCAAGGTGTCATTTCTACACCATACAATCTGACAATACATGTGATGCCTCATAAAAGGACACCGGATCCAGGCAGCTCCCCCTTGACCCCAACAGAACGAATGAGCAAAGTGTCTGGTGGAATTTAAAAAGTTAGTCAAGAGCACA
>NW_018127970.1:1388438-1392226 GCF_001952655.1 Monopterus albus | reverse complement strand
ATAACCACTGACTACATTCAACATTACCCCTTCAATTTCCAACTTCAAACTGATCACCCTGTCTGACACTCTTTTCACCTCTAAAACATTCCTCACGAGCTCCTCCTTCAGGATCACTCCTATCCCATTTCTCTTCCTGTCCACACCATAATAAAACAGTCTGTATCCCCCTCCAATGCTACGCACTTTGCTTCCCTTCCACCTGGTCTCCTGCACACACAGTATATCTACCTTCCTTCTCTCCATCATGTCCACCAGCTCTCTACCTTTCCATGTCATTGTGCCAACGTTGAGTCCCTATTCTCAGACCTATGCTCCTGCCTTTCCTCTTCTCTCTCTGTCTACGACGACTCCTACCTCCTCTCCTTCTTCAACCAACAGTAGTCCAATTTCCACCAGCACCCTGTAGGTCAACAGCACTGGTGGCGGTTGTTGTTAACCCGGGCCTCGACCGATCCAGTATGGAATTCACACTGATGATTCACATGCTTAAATTTGGCATGTTTTTACGGTGGATGCCCTTCCTGACGCAACCCTCTCTATTTATCTGGGCTTGGGACCAGCACAGAAGTCACTGGCTTGCAACCTCGTTTAGCAACATCACCAGGTTGATTTGTCCGGTTCTTTGTTTGTGACCAAATACTTTCAGAACGGTTAACATTTCCATCAGCCTTACTTTTACATATGTTAGTGCAAATTAGTAAATGTTAGCATCCTGATGTGTTACAATAAGCTGCTGAACATGGTAAAGGTTACATGTTAATAATCCAACATTAGCTCAGCCCAAAGCAACCTCACAGTGGTGCTAGCTTGGTTGTAGATTTATGGTAGTAGTCTTGTTAAAATAAATATGTCAGTGGGGTGTGCTTTCCTAATTAACTTTGGCACTCAGTAGGCTACTCCTTTACAACAGAATTGAATTAATCATTTTCATACTTTGCTTATTTTCTCTTGGTGAGTGGTTTTAAAGTCAGACAGTCACCTCTGCTGACTGAAGAATAACAAAGTAAATCTTTGCCTGAGAACACCTGCATTGTTCTGCACCACCTGTGCCAGCTCTGATCTCTGCTACTTCACACTTTAACTGCTCATACAGATTTTGCACTGATACATGCTTAAATGCACAAAACATGTTGGACTGTAAGTGAATAATAAATACCTTGCCACCTGGAAGTCATGTTGATGATGGCACTGAGTGCAGACCTGTCTGTGGTATTGTGCTGTATTATAACTTATAAAGAGCCATTTATAAATCACAGGTGTCAACAGATTCAGTCACAAACTAGGGCAATACCTTGTGATGCACTGCTACATAACTTGTGTTTCTTTTTTTTTCTTGGAATTGCATTATAATTGGAGCATAGCCACAGTGCAAGACTGCCTATATGGCTGTCTCAGCCTAAAGTGAGACTGGCAAACATATCTGGGTATTGTCAGAGCCTCATGAGACATTTCCTCATGTGGGCTGACCATGTTGTAGCTGGGAGGAAAGCACACATACTGTTCTACACAAGCAAAAACCAGCTTCTCTGCCTCTATGCAAAAAGGAAGGAGAGCAGCAGACTCGTTATTTAACTGGCTTTTGACAGCTGGGGCATAACAGAGGGACAGAAAGTGTGTGTGCATGAATGTGTGTGTGAGTGACAGAGAAAAAGAAAGTGTGTGTGTGTACACATGTATCTGTGCATGAACTTATGTGTGTGTCCAATCCCATTTGCATTTGTGTGTGCTTGGTCATGTGCATATGTATGTGTGGCACAGTAGACCAGAACAGAGCTCTGACAGTAGCAGGCCTGCCGCTCGCTGATGCCTGTCTGGAGGAGCTGACAGCGGCCTGGCCTGTCAATCACCGAGCATGCCCACTAGCCCCCCATTCACATCATCCTATCTTGTTAACTCTAAATCTGGATGTGTGCTGTTTATAAACTCTGTGTGAGTGTGTGTCTTTATGTGTGTGTGTGTGTCCTTTTCTCAGATGTGCTTCTGTGTTACAGTCTTAGCTGTTTGGATTGTTTCAGGCAGAGATCAGTCAAGACAAACTGGGGAAAAGCCGGTACAGAGATTGCTAAGAATCATGTCATGCTGAGAGAGTAATTCATTTTTGTAAAAACATGTCCACATGGTAGCCTATATATAAAGCCCTGATGTGATTAGTCAACATATTGAAGAACTATTAAAAATTCCCATCAAAACACCTTGCTAATATAAACATAACCCAATCAAAAAACAAACAAACAAAAAACAGCAACAACAACAACAAAAAAACCCCAACAATTCAGTAACACTGGGTGTATTTTTATCTCTAAAGTGGTCCACACTATTTATGATAGGCCAAGCATTGATGCCATTGAGAAAAAGAGAGCAAGAGCTCTTGTAGTCAAAGGCAATTATCTCTTCTTGTCACTCACAATGGATGCCAGCTAATGAGAACTGGACTGGTGATTGGTTGGCTCGGGGTCTGTGGAGACACTTGGCTCTTTTGGTTTTGACAATAGAGCCTCGGTAAACAGCAAAGACAAAGTGACTGGACAAGTCATTCATCTATACAAATGCCAGCCAAAATGTTACTACTGCCGTATACAAGATCCATTAGGCTCTTAATTATCAAGGGATACAGGCTGGTGTGTGTATGTGTCTGTATTTGTGTGTGTGTAAGACAAATCTGTTAATGTGTGCGTGTTGTCTAAATGTATTAGAAAACTTTCATTAGAGGTTATAGAAATGAAAAATAGAAAGAAGCTGCAATCTAGCAAGCTATGTCACTGTGTCATATCAACAATATTAGTGCTGCTATCCAACCAATTTAAGCTCATCCGACTTCTACACACTGTCATATTTAGTTTTTTTGTAAATGCCTTGAGGCCTGAAATAAAACCCAATTAAATTTTGTTCTCAGTTTAATTTAAAATCAATTATTTAAAGAAGCTCTAATTTCTTGTATCGGGGACTAGACTATATCTAAAATTGTTAAATATTTCCAACCTTTTAGAGACATGGGTAACTATGCTATATTTTACCATTATACTTCACAGACTACAATACTGTATGTACAATGAAAAAACTACAGGACACAGCAGTGAGACTGCATCTGAAGATAAATAATATGCAAGTATTTGTAACAGCATGAATTATATTAATGCTTAGCTGTATTAAAAATAATTACATGGTTATTTTTAGAAAAGCAGTTAAGGTAACAAATGTCAGTCCTTGATGGTAGCGGCTATGATAAATAAAATGTGAATATACTGCAGTTTTAAAAAACAAATTTTGGTAATTCAAAACACAAAAAGTTAAATTTTAAATAAAAGTATTGTTTTTTTATTGTATAAAAAAGGCACAGAAAGAAGTTGTGGCTGTTTATACTGTATAGTGCACACATGTCACAGGAGTAGAAGTATCTAACAGGCAAACTAAGTAATCATATGCCATTTGGTCTCTCTGCAGGTCAATAATAATCTTGAGCAATCTTATTAGATATTTCTAATATATTGGACCAGTAATATGGTATGGCACTCTGGAGTAGTGTAGTTTAAATTAATCTAGGTTTAACCATTGGAAAATAACATTTGAATGTTAAATTAGCTGAGGCTGCAAGAAAGTGGTGTTCAGCATCCCAGGGTAATAACAGCATGAAAACACAGTAACAGTTAAGGGGCCCTGAAAATGCTCAGAAACATCCAAACTTCTGTATATGTGTATGCAAGTGAGTGTGTATACTGTATGTGTTTGTGTGGGAGCTAGTCTCTCAAACACTGTTTCTGTTTGATTAGAATCGTTCTAACCCCCCC
>NW_018127970.1:1339265-1388048 GCF_001952655.1 Monopterus albus | reverse complement strand
TTATTCCCCCCCCCCCTCCCTCCCAAATCTATCTATCTATACATACCGGTATCCCTTGCACTACTGACCGGATGTTGTGGGACATTTACTGTTCCTAGTGAAAATTTTACAGTTTCGGATATTTTAAAATCTGCGTATGCAGATGCCCCTTCTAAATGAAACGAAGCCAAGTTCGATGAAGATGTTATTGTTAGTTTTATGTCATAATTGAGGATCAACGCAACATCCACGTAGTCTGTACTACAGCGAGGCAGTTAAGAAAAACGCATTTTACAAAGTCTAATGTGTTGCTTTTATCCTAAATTGTTGAAACGATTCTTGCTGGCATGAAGTTTTATTTTTTTTTTAACTTAAAACCTCAAGAACCTGATATCAGAGGTAAAAGTCTGTCGGCCTTATTTTCAAATCGAATGGTTGGTTATAGGTGTGCGCCCAATGCGTTTAGCATTGTCCGAATGTCTAGGAAGGCATCACAAGGTAAACGACAGGAATGTGTGTTGGTGGTTGAAGTGTCTTGATAAACCGAAAAAGAGGATTGCACCCTATGAATGGATATATCGATCTACGTTTATCGTAAATTAAATTTATGTCCTCTTTGATTTTTTTTAATAAGTTTTGCAAAGCTAGTGGCGGAAGCCAAGAGTAACGTTTTGACAGCTCAGCTTGTCTGTAAGCTAGCAGGCTAACTAATGTTGGCTAACACTAGCTATTAGCGTTACAGTTAAACAACACGTTAGTTTACCCTTATGGCTATTGGAACTTCCCTAGCATCAATTAATAGTCATGTTATCATTTTTATAGAACTGTGGTGTTCAGAAATATTTTTCCGTGGAATATATTTTATATTTGTGTTATTTTAGTTAATGCTAATGCAAAAACGGAAAGAGGCTTTAAAGTTAGCCGAAGTTTTTGGCTATTTTAGCATTCATCGCTCAGTAAAATGTCCACAGTACACGAAGAAAGCCAGAGAAGAAAAGACACTTTGCTAGACTTAACTAGCCAACGCTTAAAAACAGAAGCGTTGACAGACCCAGCTTATTGACGACTAACGTTAGCCTGAATGGCTTGTGTGCCGTTTTCCTGTACTGCTGTAGAGCTTGTGTTTATTATCAGCGTTAATAAAAACACTGATGTTGAAGCTCCCGTCAGCATTAGAAATCAGTGACAACTTGAATTGAATCGTCCTCCATTGTTAGTCAGGAATTTAAAAGACCTGCGAGTGGATTGGTTCCATTTTTGTTTGGAATAACATGTTAATGCTGATTGGACTGTTCTTTTATTTACAGTGGGATTTAACATGTCCCTTTACAGTCATCAAAATGTACACTACTCACTGCAGCCTACAGCTTTGTAGCTGTACTGGTGAATTGTAACAAATTAAATGAACGAAGTGATGCTAAAACATGTATAGCAAGAGTGTCAGACCCGACATATTGAGGTCCCTAGCATCCTACAGAATTTTGTTCCTGCCAGTCCTGTTCGTGTACTTTATCGAGGTGCTACAACATCCAGAGGAAACCAGTCAGTGAAGACTTAAAATATGCAGGCTAGAGCTTTTTGATTTGGGGTATTAACATGCATTTTGACTTTTACAGTTTGACCTGATAAACATGCTGTCACTTTCTGCTAAACATAACTCAATATATGTTATCATGAGACTAGTCCTTAATATAAATGGGTATTTTCCATCATGTGTATGCAGTGGCACTACGCTACCTTTTGATGATAGAGTAGCTGTGGCAACTGTAGATAGGCAGTGTCACCATGAATCACATCGACACTAGCTGTGTTTGCTAAGTAAAGATGTATTACACCTATGGCAGGACATCATAAATGTTGTAAATAAGCTTTACACTCTACACATCTCAGCTTTACCTTCACATTCTATGAGCCTTTGTCCCCTGAAAATTGTCCTGTAAGTGCTCCAAATACACAAGGAGCTGTTGATAGCAACATTTTTTGCTGATGCACATTCCTGCCCCTTAAACAGTTAAAAAAAATCAATGTGTATAAAAGCTTTCAAAATATTCTAATTGATATCAGGGACAAACAGGATGTGTACCTTGTGGAGTCTCAGACCTGCTGTCTAGCTGTAACTTTTGTATGTGTTTGTCTCTGCCTAATCTACAGATCATGCATGCAGCCAAGCCTCTATCCTACGCTTTGAACTCCCTCTGCCCTTGAACCAGTGTGCTTCCAGTAGGTGGAGGCTCTTCCTCCCTCTAGCCGCTGTTTTCTCCCTACTGCCCCATCAGTCCCAGAGTTCCCTATGTTAACCCTCTTGAGCATGTTTTATTATATCTGTCTGCGGCGGCGCTCCAGGAGTGGGACTCGAGGTGAGGCTCTGACCAGTCGGCGGGCTGTGGAGTCAGGCCAGCGGGCGGTATTGCCAGTTAGTGTGGAGGTGGAGCAATATGCCAAGGAGGTTCTGGACTTCAGCTCTCATTATGGCAGTGAGAATAGTATGTCCTACACCATGTGGAACCTGGCTGGTGTACCCAACGTGTACCCCAGCTCCGGGGACTTCACCCAGACTGCTGTTTTCAGAGCTTATGGGACATGGTGGGAGCAGTGTGCCAGTGTTCCACCACCTTTCCGTCGCACACCTAAAGGCTTCTACAGCCAGGATTATATTGAGCTGGGCTTTGAGGAGCCTGTCTACCCTACAGCAGTGGAAGTATTGGAAACCTATTACCCTGGAGCCATTGTCCAGATCCTGGCCTGCTCTCACAACCCTTTCTCCCAGAACCCACCTACTGATGTCAGGTAACACCAATCATCTGTCCTAGGAAAACCATCACTCTTCATTCTAAGATGTTAAACTAATGAACACTGTTAGCCCAGTTTTGAAGTAGATTTCAAGCCTCTGGCATTTTGAAATGAACACTAGCAGTATTAGCCTGTGTTCAGACTGAGTTTCAAAGGTGTGAAAAAACTCAGCTCTCCCCATTCATGTCTATGGGGGATTGCATTTGCCACAGACTGTGCCAGCACCGCAGTGGGCTCTGGCAAAACACTGCAGCCTTGTGTAGTGAAAAAGTTGGATCTGGTTCTACTTTTTCTGCACCGGGTGGTGACATCATCCGGCAAAGGTGCTACGTTGACCAATCTTGTACAGGGAACGGTCACAACGTGGACACCCATGGGAAGAAGACTCTTTTATTTACCTTGTTAGCATGAGCATTCACTGGTGTTCCTTCTCGAGTTTGGGCCAGAGTTACAAATGCACCATTATGACACACCATGTATTTTCATTAGTTGGGGCACTGGATGTTAAACTGTTCCATTTATTTATTTTTTTATCTATCCATGCTGACACACTGCTGGTAGGAATTGGTGCTAATGTAGAGTAGGCCACGTTAGCAGCATTGCTAACCAAAACACAACAAAAACTAGCTGGCTGGAATGAATGAGGCCACTTACATCGACTCATCACAGCATGGCTATATCATGCACGCCTACAACACTCTCTCTGCAACCTCTCACCTCCCTCAACCAACGCAGACCCTTGTGTTAAAAACAGCAGGCAGTTGCATTTTACTGGACTCAGTCTGAATGCTGGCTTGAACACCAGGTGCTGACTGATTATTTTGTGCTTATTGCATATGTCATGCATTACAAATGAATGCCTAGCATTCGAATTTATTTTGTAGTACTGGGTTTTCTTTATTATTTTCCCATGTTTGTAAAACACACACATTAGTGGTAGTTCAAATACAGGACAGAGTGAGCAATCATCATTCACTAAATGGTGAGAGACTGTGCTGTTTTGTTAGTATTAGCTTAACTTAATGTTCCAGTGATACAAACAGCTTTAAAGGTTCATCTGACTTGCCAAATAAAGGTGATATTTGATTATTAAATCAGCCCTTTCTAATTTAACTTGTGAGGCCGTGTGATGTGGTGTGAATAAAATTCCAGGAATGTGTCAGAAGGTTGTTACTTGTATAAAGCCAACCTGAGAACCATCACTAAAACCCAGTCTTGCTGGTCATTAACCAAATTCAAATTTATCCCAGTTGTTAATTCATGAATGGGCCCTATTTTCCTCCCACAGTCAGTGTAATAGAAGTAATCATTGACTGATATATTTTCAACCAGATCTTGGTGGGTGTGGTGGTTTTTCGAAATATAAGAAAAGAGTAACGATTTCATACATTTTGGACATGTACAAAATGAAATGTCAGTGGTCTCATCTCTCATGCCTCATAACGAACTCCTGTTCCTTGTGTGATTTAGAAAGATGAAAACCTATATTCTTGAAGCACCACTTCTGTTAGACTTGCTTGTCAACCTACATGACAGTATATACTGTATATACATAGGGGATACTGATTAGAAATACAAGATCATCATCCTGCATACAGTTAGTTCAAATGTGACTGGCCAGTTGGGGTCAGCAGAGCCGTGACTGAATTAAATGTTGTACAGTTCCAAAATGTAAAAATCTGACAGTTTGTTAGAATATTACTGTGTACAGGCAATGCAAGTTTATTTATATAGCACATATATCATATTTTCATACACAAAGGCAATTTAAAGAACTTAACACAATGCATACAGATGAAACATTAAAATGAAGACAAAACAAACAGATAAAACCTAGTATACATAGTGTAATCGAACTATAACTTGTATATCTGTCCTCTTTAAGTCAGCAGTGGGGGCAGCAGAGGCTACAATAGTTCTTAACTCAATCCTTTTTTTGTGAATCAATTCTGTTTTTAAGAGTAATTTAGAGTCATTGCTGTTTTTGTCAAACCAGCAGTCTGTACTGGTGTTGTTCACAGAGGTCACTGGAATCAGTGCATAAAGCACACACAAAAACAGCAGCTGAAGATGAGCAATGTGAGACAAAAGTCAGGGCGTGTTGTTGTGATGGATTATCAGTGTGGTCTGGTGTTATACAGTAAGCTATATAAAGCATTGTAAGTGTCACTGTTAACAACTGTAGGTCTGCTATACAATCATGGTCAAAAATATGGGAACCCCTACATTTCTGTCAGATAACACACCACTTCTCCCAGAAAATTGTTGCAATCACAAATTCTTTGTGGAATGGATCAGATTTGGCTTTTTCCCACTGCTTTTTTCTGTTCCAATGCAAACAAAAGAAAAAGAAAACATGAGAATACCAAAGAATTTGTGATTGCAATGCAACAATTTTCTGTGAGAAGTGGTGTGTTATCTGACAGAAATGCAAGGCTGCCAATATTTTTGGCCATGGCTGTATGCCATGTTCTGTATTAAGGTAGACTGGAGCCCACCCATGAACTGTGTTATGAGCAAGGAAAATTCAACAGTGACTGAAGGTGCCCACTTGATATCCTTCATGACAAAACTGCTTCCACCCGCCCTCTGTCCCTTTCAAAAATTTTAGCCAGCTCTCCACATAGACCCTAGTTGGCCATCCTAAAGAATGGTGTTGTTGGCAATTTCTCTTATCCAGGTGGGAGGTGCTGTGGTCAGGGGAGCCCACCAAGGTGCTAACACCTCAGGCACGACAGTTTTCCCCCACCATCAAGCATATCAACTTCCCCACCAACCTGCTTCGTCTGGAGGTCAACAGCTCTCTGCTGGACTACTACACTGAGCTGGATGCTGTGATCCTGCGCGGGGTAAAAGAGAGGCCCATGCTGGCCCTCTATAAGATGCCTATCATCGACATTAGTGACCTGAGTGACAGTGAGGAGGAGCCATCTGACCTGGGAGCTCCTTTTAGGCAAGGAGGAGATGGCAAGAGGACAGGCAACGGCTACTTTGACAAACTGCCGTATGAGGTGATTACAGACCAGAGTGATGTGTGCACTCAGGGCTTGGAGAAAGAATAGATATCCTTTTTTCCTTTTCAGAAGAGATTCTACAGATGCTGAACAGGATATTGGTTGGGGTATGAATATTTATGACCACTATTAAGCATTGCATTTAATCATTTTCATACAGATTTATTTATCAATGATGCCTTTTGGAGTTTTGTTGTAAACAAAAGTTCTGTTTACAGTGAACATTTCTCACCAAAACACTTTGTGCATTCATGAGGTCAACAAATGTGTTGAATGCATCTGCCTCCTTATAAAACATTTGCAGTGCAGATTATTATATCATGTACCATTCGCATCCATGTTTACTAGCTTGCACTCTCCTTTCCTACCTTTGTTGGTCCTTAGCTGCGTTTCTTGGCTCATTACTGCCACCTGTGGATCAGTGGAATAGTGTGAACCACTGTGTATCCTGTCAATCACATGTACGCACAAGGACGAGCAAGCCTTCCTCCATAGCACTACCACCACCAGAGGTTTAAGCTTGTCCCTGTCAAGCTCAAAGCTGGGGCAGAGTTGTGCTTTTTTTTAGTTTGCATGTTAATATGCTACTGTGTTGGTGCACTGTATACCTGAAAGTAAGTTTTAATAATCATTATGTTGATTATTTTTGTAATCTGTTTATCTCTCTAATGTTATGGACATTTTTTTTTTTTTTTTTTTACAAATTAGTAACAAGTTACATCATCAAATTTCTTATGTTTTTCTGACCACTGGACAAAAATGCGAACATATTTAATGTACAATGGAAAAGCTGCAAGACACAGGAACTAGAGAATATTAAGCACTGATTCTTTGTAAAAGATGATTATATGCGTTATGTTTTGCCACCTCTGTCCCTAATAATAATGCATATAATCATTTGTTACAATGTTATTTAGTCTCAGAATCATCTGTATAAATTGACCCCTGATAAAGGTCATTAACAGTAGCTAGTCTGAAAATCACTGTATTTACCATTATTTCATACAAACACATGGACATTATGGCTTGGACCCATTCTGACACTTGATCTCATAAACACTCACAGACACATTTTCATGCCACACAGCCATGTCGTGTTGTCAGAGGAGAGCTTCAAAACACCGGGAGTACTCTTGCTATTTGTTCCCTTATCTCCTCTCCAAACCGCTGCCATTAACAGCTGTCTTCCTAACTGCTGTGTTTTTGTTTCCGAAACACAATATAGCTATTATCTGTCAGCTGATACCCGCTTGAACACTGTGTATTGTTAATTCACTGCAGCGTGCACTCACACGATCATTCTTTCACACGAGCACACTGCAGAACAAGCTGGCTCACCCCACCACTGATCCACCTATCAGTGCTTTGTGTCTACCACTGCTTAGATACAATTAACATTCTTTACTTTGTTTTTAGTTTTCCACCATGTTCTCCTGTCAGATCTAACAGTCTTAGGTTTTGTTGAACTTTTCCTCCCTCCTTATCTTGCCCTTTCCTTTCTCCTCTCCTCTCCTAACCCCCTCTCCCCATCTTCTGTCCTCAGCTCATCCAGCTGATACTGAGCCACCTGACCCTGCCAGACCTCTGCCGTCTGGCCCAGAGCTGTAAGCTGCTGCACCAGCACTGCTGCGACCCACTGCAGTACACCCAGCTGAGTCTGCAGCCCTACTGGGCCCGGCTGAGTGATGCCTCTCTGGGACACCTGCAGGGCCGCTGCACCCTCCTCCAGAGGCTCAACCTGTCCTGGACTGGCAACCGCGGCGCTCTCACCCTGAACGGCTTCAGCAGGTCAGGCTGTCAGCAGGCCACAAGTGGTAGAAAACTGGAAATGACCTTGGAAAACAAAAAAAAAATACATAAAAGTGTAAGCATTTGCTCTGAGGTAAAGACATGCTGAGAAAAGGAAACATTTGTCTGTAATTCATAATAAACCTAGACTAAATGATTCTGATAAAGGGTAAGAACAGAAAGACTAGGGCTACTAATATGGGATTAATTCATTTTCTGTGTGTTCACTGTCTCCTACTAATTTCCCTCCATCTCCCTCCCCAGTTTCATGAAGGCTTGTGGTCTCAGCTTGGTCTGTTTGGAGCTGTCATGCTGCCACTTCCTAAATGAGGCCTGTCTGGAGGTAATCTCCCAGACTTGTCCAGGGCTGCAGGAGCTTAACCTGTCCTCTTGCGATCGCCTCCATCCACAGGCATTCATTCATATTTCCAGGTTAATTCGCCTCCGCCGGTTGGTGCTCTACCGAACAAAGATAGAGGTAGGCATGGTCAACATTGTATCTGGGAAACCACAATCAAAATGCCTTTTTCAGGTGTGGACTTTGCTTGGTTAATGATATCTCTGTGTCCAAAATGGTTACCCTGGCTGTAATTTGGAAATATACAGGTTGTTTAGTTACCATATAGAAGCAGCCTACATGCTGATATTTTTTGCCAGTTTTAATTGATATTGAGTTGAATACACCCTCCCAGGTCTGATTCTGAAGAAATTGTACAAGACTTCCAATAGTCTTTGAATTTCTAGAATATAAGGGACATTGATAAATGTAGTTGATACAGGGAAAAATTCAGAGAATTTGGTCGATTTCTGCAAATTTCATGGAGTTTTAGGATCACATGACAACTATGTAAGATATAGTTCACCTTGCTTTAGTAGTGGTGAAACAATGTGTATTTTAGTTGTTCTACTTTAAGCACTACAAGGTGTTGAGTACAAATTATAAAATAAGTCTTACAGCTGGATTTTAAATAATAATAAAGCTAAACAAATATATTTTTTAAATTTTTGCATAGTTCACTCAGCTTTCATTTTACAAGAATCTCCTCATTTGAAACTGAGATTTAAGGTGGTCACCAAGCGCATAAGAAGCAAGTCATCTCAAAAACTGTACTATGTAAGACGCTAATTTATCTAACTGTATGTCAAATTACAAGGCAGTAGACAGCTTATATGAAAGGGCCACTTTTCTAATTGATTGATTAAGCTTTATTTTGCTCTAAAAGGGCCCCTCCAGACATGTTCTGACATATATTATGAGGACACTTTGCTTGGAATAATCCACAGAGAAACTTTCCCCCTTCACCAGATGAATATGAACAGCCTTGTGGGGGTAAACTGTGCACATTATTATGCACAGTGAAGTGTGCACACTTTGTCTAGAGGGGGACTTGTGGCTAAAATAAATAGTAATAAAAACTGCCGTACAGCCACACTGTGTTTTTCAGTGACAAAAAGGCATTATACATGACATAACTTTTTCAATATCCAAACAGAAAATACATGTTGTATGTCGTCTCTGAAAAGAAGACTAGAAGCAGCTTAGTTGTAGTAGACTGTTTGAGACTTTAGCCTAATAAGTCTACACTTTTTTGGCTTGTGACATTTGACTAGCAGTGAAAGGTCATATGGTATGCCATGCTTATTTGTGGAGTTTTGTTAGAGGGTATATAAATCTATATCTAGAGAGCAGTATAAACCCAAATCATGATCATTTTAAGTACTGAAGAGGTAAAACTCTTTCACATGCATTTCACATGAATCAGAGCCGATTTATCATCATTTTGTTTGGCAGAAACGTTTTCCTCTTCTTTCCTAACGTATCTCATGACCTTTTATATGTGTCTTTTGACCTCTTGGGTTGTCTTAAGTCCTAATTTGGGAACCTCTGCTTTATCCACTGACTACAGTGTGTTTTGTACATACAAAATAACTTCATTACAGTATCAATATAGGAAAGTTTTAACTTCAGTTTAATAAAACTTTTGCAAATCTTGTCATGATGCTGGACTAATGATCTCCACAGCCAGCTTATTTGACAGTCCATGTCTTGGGCTTGGCGCGGATAATTCTCTGTTGTTGTCTTTTAAGATGAACTGAGTCAGCTCCGAGCACAGGGGTCTCAGACACGTACAGTGTTCAGGTTCAGGCCTGTCTCACGTGTAAAACGACTGCCTTGTGTTTTGGTGTTATACCTCAGGGTTTCTCTAGTGTTTGTCATGTTTCAGAGCGGCATTGTGGGCAGGAGGCAGTGTAGAGTTTCCGCGGTGGAGCCAGTCAGCATGCTGCAAGTTGTTTATATCCAGGCAGACAGAGCGAGCTGTGTGTCTGCTTGAGGCCCTGACATCTCAGCTGTCATTACCCTGTCACTGCTCTAATTAAATGGCTAGCTCGCTGGAGAAAGGTGTTTATAAAGATGCCAGCGACAGACCGGAGTGTACACACACACACACACACACACACACACAGAGGCTTACATTTACATGTCTGACACTTTTTCCTGCCACTGAGGTGCATGTGGTGGCAGTTGCAGTGTTGAATTCCCATACCTCCATCCTAGCTACAGTGCCACTGGAGAGGTCTGTGTCCTCACTGTGCTGACTCTGTGAGCAGATGAAAACATTATCTCATGTGCGATATTAAATTCTCTTAAGTACAGTAATTGTTACCTGTGTGCACCAGGCAACTGACAGAAAATCACTTAGGAGGACCTTTGATGTCATATCTGGACCTGTTGCAATTATTTAAATGTATATTGTTAGTTTAACATATGCCTCTTAGATTTAGACTGAGATAAGATGCATGTTAGTTTGTTGTCAAACTCATAACTCCAATACAGCAAATACTGTTTTATGCTGTAGGTTCTTAAATATAACTGTAACTTGTATGCAAAATCAAAATGCACAAGTTTTTTTTTCCATAAAACTATAAAATACAACTGCCTTTTCTTTTCTCCTTATTGTCTTTCCAGCAAACAGCTATTCTGAGCATCCTGACTTTCTGCATAGAGCTGAGACACCTCAACCTAGGGAGCTGTGTGAGGGTGAGAATGAACACACAAACACACCCAGGAAGAAGTGTAAATAAAGCACAGGCTGTTAACTACACAACCTTCCATATGGCCTTATTGAAGAGCAGCTTGTCCAAAAGATGGCAGAGACATCAGTAGCGTAGCAATAATGGTGTAAAAAAAATGAGGCCAGCAAAACTCGAATCAAATGATCCTGAAATTAATATGGTTTTATTGTCCAGCCTTGGTTCAAAGTGTGTCTTTAGTGTCACCTTAAATGGAGAGTAACATAACATCAGTCAAAATATATCAGACACAACTTAATACACAGAGCCACTGAGTCTTGTCACGTGGGATGTCTTCACATAAATATTGAAGCTGTTGGATTCCTCATGTTCGTAATAAGCAGATTTCCTACTATAGTTTCATATACGCTCTGTGGTGTTCTGCTGAGTGTGTCCTTATTGTAAAAGGCATGCAGTATGATAGATTTATGAAGAGTAGGCAAGATGTCTTACGTGTAACATAGATGTGAGCAGAGCGTGAATGAGTGGGGAGCATGGGGGGGTGGGGCGGTGTACAGGTACACAGGTACATACTACATACATACTTGCGGGGGGAGCAGCTTTTTTTTTTTTAAAGGATTTGAGCATCACCACTCCAATTTGCCCAAGCCAGACCCAGAATGCATCTGTATCTTGCACAATCATCCAACACTTTTCAGTCAAAAATCCACCGTTGCAAACTCAATAATGGAGTTCCTAAGGCACTTTTATGAAGAAACTGAAAGGTCCTACAGTTGTACTGTATATTTTTATTTAATTAGACCCATTGATTCGTTGAATTTTACATATGGCTTTTTGTGTTATTCCTTGATACATAGGCCTAAATAGAAATAAATCATTTCTATTTGGAAAAAAGTAGTAGTTGTTATTTAGTTCTTTGAAATGTAAGACTACGGTTTAAGCTAAAAGTGAAATACATGCAGATTATTTCCCCTGTTTTGGAGTGAGTGAGTGCCATTTGAGCAGGATGCAATCTGATTTGAGCGCTGAGCAATAATGAGCGGAGCGGCTTAGTGTGGCTTTGAGCTGGGGAGAGGAGCGGGCAAACAGCTCCATGAGCGAGGAACGGAAATTCTCGCTCCACTCCACTCATACACTCTGACATGCAAAGAATAGCTTGTTTTATTTTATTAGGTTAATGAATGAGCCCTATTACAATTACATTACATCATGACTCATGATGATTATGGTGGGACATTTGACATGTGATCCTAAATTCAGCTGAAATAAACTTAATGCAAGATTCACATTCTGGTCACCATATCATTATTAACATTCTTTTAAAGTTTTTTTTTATTATTAATTTTTACTGGTTTATACTGGCACAGCAATGGCACCATTTCAGTAGTCGTTATTTGACTGCTTGCTCAGGGTCTATATGCAGGTCTCTGTACAGTACCATTTGACAGTATAACACATCTGTTGAGTCTTTTATTCATCTCTGACTTTTACAACCCATTAGGCCTGTTTTATCAAACTCAGACCACATCATGTCAGACTGCCCCCTCTTTATTTCTGTCACAGTGTGGCACTACTCCGATGACATGTTGTATCAGCTATACTATTAGTATTTTCTATTTGTTTCAGGGGCCCTAAGTTTGAAATGTGTTATGTTTTTCTTCTCTTTAAATTTTTGGCATCCTTTATCTTTGGGCATTGATTCAGGTAGTAATTATATTTTATGAGCATGTACCATGTGTAGTAAAAAGAGTTTGGGGAGTCAGAGTTGGAATGCTAATATAACCAATCCTCAGAATAAGATAGATTTAGGATAAGAGTACAGACATGTTCCTACATGATGCCCATTGCTTCCTCAGTTATTAACATCTGTGTTTGCTCATTCACTTTGCCTGTGACTGACACAATGACTCAGCAACTCACCCACCCACCTCATCACTAGCTGAGCTTCCATCCACTTAAGAGGTATTTGATGCAAATGAGAATGGGTGAAAGAAAAATTCAGTCATTTCCTCTTGTGCTTTTTCTTAAGGTATACATGCCATCATTAGTAATAAAGTTATGCAGCACTTGGCAATGGAAATATACAATGACAGTGACTCTTTCAGCCAAAGTTGTTCACTCTGAGAAGTGATCTGCATGCTGTCATTGCAGTTGGTATGGTGCCTGGCTGCACTGGCTCTTTGGATGTTAAATTGCATTTCTTTGCTTTCATCTTTGGATGAAAGGATGAAATATGGCCAACATTACCTGACACCAAAGAACAATAACAGCCTCCCATACACAAATCAGTTCTTGAAAGACTTTTCTTTTCTGATGAAGGTGCTTTGTTCTTTCTACAGGAAGTGAGGTTATATGCCTCAAACCAGCCAGTGCAGCTAATCAGCTTTTTATTATCATTACATTTCACAAGTTTGTTCAAAATACACAAGACAGACCGTTAGAGGAAAATGGCTCACTCATTACTTCATTCCTTTGCACAGCATAATTTTCTCTGTTCTGTATCACATCCTAAAGGCAAATGATTGAATTCTGTGCAGAACAGTATTTTGTGGTATTTACATAAACTGAGAAGATCAAAGAACCTCCTTATCTTCTGGATAATGCTGCTTATATAAACATAGTAATCATTTACAAATCATATTTTCTGAATCAACTGCAGCATTTGAGGAGGCTGGTGTACAGTTGCATATTTAAGGGTTCATTTCCAAACATCCTCCATGAAGCTGCAGATAGGCCATAGCCCTGCATACAGTATACCGCATGTGCAGGCGAGAGAGTAAACAAATGTTAAGAGCTGCCTGCCTCTCCTGCAGATTGAGGACTATGATGCTGTGGCCAGTATGCTGGCTGCTCGCTGTCGCTCACTCTGCTCACTGGACCTCTGGCGCTGCAGAAACCTGACAGATCGAGGTCTGGCCGAGCTCGTCTCTGGCTGCAGGTAGGCAGTACCAACGGGATCAGTGTTTTGTTTGTCTTAACCTAGGAGAATAAACATGATTGCATTTGACTCTTTTGATTTGTCTATGCTGGAGTAGCAGTGTCTGCTTTGTACTGTAAAGTAATACAGCAGATGAAATGTCTGTCTTCATAATGTATGTAAATGCAGTATAGACATCCATAAATTCTTCCAGTATTCTCAGTAATGACCTGGTGTTTGTTACATCACTACATTATCATTCTTTTTTTGAATGCTTTAATGCACTTAACCACATTATGATTATGAATAAGTCAATCTTGCAGACCACAGAGCCAAAACAGAGCTAATCCATTTCCAGTTAGATTTCCTGTTTGGTCTGTGGTTGTTCAGGATGCTGGAGGAGTTGGACCTGGGCTGGTGTCCCACACTGCAGAGCAGCACCGGATGTTTTCAGCACCTTGCCTGCAGCCTGCCACGCCTGCATAAACTCTTCCTCACTGCTAACCGCACCGTCTGCGACTCAGACATAGAGGAGCTGGCTACCAGCTGCCCCTCACTGCAACATCTGGACATACTGGGTAAGCTCCTGTCTCACACATATGTGAATATCCCTTTGCAAACATTATTAAAATGTTTTTAAAGGCAGTGTTGGCGATTCATTTCAGAAACATTTTTTGTTACATATCTTGAGATTCTCTTTTGATCCCGATGGCAATGAATATATTAAATGCACTGACAACATAAAGAAAAAAAAACCGTCATCTGTGGCAGCAGCAGGGCTGAAAAAAGCCTGACCAATAATAAAGCAAAACCATTGGATGGCCTACCTGCCTGTCAGTCTAGCTTCCTACTTGCGCACACCCTGCCCATACGCTCAAGGTGTGAGAGTCTCCCACAAGGCCATGCAGGCAGATGTGTTACTGCTTTGTTTTTTGATAGCTGAAGCTAGCGAGCTATGGCTGAGAAGGTATCCACAGCATCTTTCAGTTGGAAATGGAAGACCTTAGTCTAGAAGGTTATAACTAAAAAGAAGTTGGATGAACCAAAACCAAAGTTAACATTGGTATGGCTTTTGAATGAATTGAGAGCAAAATAGCTTAAAAGTGATACCATGATGCCATTTTCTTGCTGGACAGGTAATTTTATGTTTTGTTTCATTTGGTGGTGGTGGTGGGTGGAGTAGGGGTGCACTTCTTTTTTTTTTTTCTTCTAAAATCTAAGTAGTTAGGCAGTGCACCTCTCACAAGCTAAACACCTGAGTATCAACAAATGAGGGACTGTGTCAGAAGTATTTAAATATTTTTGCACCTCATATGCACATTGCTGGAAACTGTTTTGTCCTTGCATTAAATGTTTCTAATGAATGTTTAAGATGTTCATGTAAATGCTTCATATCCATTATTTTACTTTGCTTATTTTTGTCTTAAATTGCATGTGATACTTTGGTCATATCCAGTTACAGCCTTGTTAGTATACAGTACGGTGTCAAAGGTACTGCATATGTTGGTATGATTGTTACTCATTCATATCACTCACTGATTGTTTAGCCATAAAAATGGGAGCTGTGCATATTTCTGTGATAAACACAGATGTCATTAATGGCTACATTTATTTAAGATTCTAGCATGGTCAGAATTGAATCATCGCTGTACATTGAACGAGTATTGAGCAGTTTTCAAGAACTCCCAAGTGAACTGCAAACAGAAACCCAAATAATTAGCCAGATATTGATATGAGTGAAATACTGCTCACTAAGCAAAGTTGCAACATCTCTGCACAACAGTGACTGCACTGCACTGACACTGCACTTCCAGTTGTTTAAGTTGATGAGCTTGACAGCACAGTAGTGTGAGTATTTCATAGTATGCTGATGTGCCAGTGTGTTGGCTGTTCCATATGTGCTACAGTAGTTGGGTTGGTCTTTATGCTGGAAAGTAAATCATGTGTAGCACATAATAAACATAAAGCATGATATTTTGGTCTGTGTTTTGGTTGTAATATGTGCCATTTATAGATATTATTGATAACACTGGACATATTCTGATTTTTTTTTTCCACTTGATTTTTGTTGATTTTCTTGCTTTATTTCTCTTGTATTTCTTTACTTATATTGTGTTTTTGTAACATATCTTTGTGTCCCTCCTGTAACATATCTAATGGACAGGTACACGGTTGGTGAGTGTGGCCTCACTGAAGAAACTCCTCCAGTCATGTCCTCAGCTTCTCCTCCTGGACGTGTCCTTCTGCTCTCAGATAGACATGCGGGTCGTCCAAGAGCTCTCTGGCCTTTTCCCCAATGTGGCCATCAAGAAGAGTTTCACTCAGTGACCCCAGCACACTCTCATTTTCCACTGCCTGGAGGAAGTAAGAGCAGGGAGGTGCTCACCAGCAAACACTGCCCCAGGGTGAATAAGAGTCAGGTCAGATGCTGGAGGAGATTGCAGACCTTCCTGTGTCTGTACCACAGACAAGATCTACTTTTAGCGGGCAGTAAATAAAGCAGTTGGAGTGGCTGAGGATTAAGTCGCTGAACACAAACAACTACAGACTCCCAGTCACAGGATTAAGAAAACGTGAGACTTTTTGTTGTTATATTTTCCACACTTGAAATCAGGGTCATTGCAGTAAAGCTGCTTCATCTTCCCAGAATATGAATCACCACTTGTGTATTCCCAAGCAACACAAGGCTAAAAAAATATGCCTTGGTACTGGATGCAAGACACAAACAAGGCAGCATTTGTGAGCAGTCATCCTTTGAACATCTTGTCAGGACAGCAAAAAGGCACCGCAAGTGTGAAAACAAACCCTTATTGGAAACAGTTGGAAAAGCTAAAGTAGGACTTAGCAGATGCATACTGGTGTTAGCTTGTTTTATTCTTTAAAGATCAGGGCCTTGGTCAGTGCCTTGTCAGAATTAGCAGCAACCTTGTGCACTGGCTATTCCAGTGCACAAGGTTCATCCTGACTGCATCAGCCAGTCAGATTTAACTATAAATCATATTTGTTTTGTTGTGTTCAAAGCTCCTGAGTCCTTTGAACACAACAAAGGAATGAATGCAGCCTTATTTCACACAGTGCACTGTGTACAGTGTCAATTCAAACCTAAATGCAAATGTCACAAGCTAATTTCTGTTGCTGCAAACGAATGCAGAATCATACACTGGGATCTCAAGTTAAAAGAAACACCATCAACTGTCCTTGCACCAGGGATTCACTGACAGGTTGCTTTCATCAGAAACGTGTGAGAACTAGTGAAAAGACAAACTGGAACATTTGTTTTAATTTGCACATTTGCTGTAAATGCAGAAGTAGAAAAAAAATGCCCAAGGCATAAAATCAACAACAGACAGACTGAAATAGAAGTGCTGAGAATTAACACAGTTCAGTCTAAAACCCAAAGATACACAATTCACAGTTGTGTTCAAGTAGAGGCACAAATCTTCATATCGGAGATGTTGAAACTAACCAGTGACTGCTTGGCATTTTGCTTCGAAAAAATTAGTGAAGCACTTAGTAAATTATCCAGATTTTGCACTTGATTTTTCTCTTGATCACTAATCGATCAACTAATCATTTCAGGTCTAATTTGTCAACAGGCCTGACCCAACAAATCTATTTAACTTTTTTTTGACAGTATTATATTGAATGGTTTTTGTCATGGTAAACATTGTGCTGCTGTTAATGTTCAACCACACTGTTATTGATGGATATAATTATATATTGATTAGAAAAAAAAACTTCAGTTGAGATTGTGGTATGTGAGGTGCCTTCCTAATCAGACCCCGGATACAAGACTTACAGATGGGTGACAAATGGAAGGGATAAAGTGTGTCCAGAACACCTTTAGTGCTCCTCTTTAAGAGGGAGTACACATCCATCCATCCATCCATTATCAATACCGCTTATCCTAAAAAGGGTGGGGTGGATGGGCTGGAGCCAATCCCAGCTGACATTGAGCGTGAGGCAGGATAGGTTGGAGAGGACGCATCATTCTTCCAAAACATATTGTTCAACATACTGTTTTTGCTGCTCATTAAGTCATTCAGTAGCCTAGAGCTGCGGCCATTCGTTCATTCATTGATAGAAGATTAACCGACAACTATTTTGAAGCAAAAAAAAATCAACATTTTCTGGTTACAATTTTTTTAATATGAGGAACTGATGTTTTTCTTTGTCAAACACATTGACTGTGTAGCGTATGGACATCATGACAGTTTCTAGAAGTGAAGCCAATGCAACCCGATCACCCCCTGGTGGCTCTTCTCTGTATAAGTCATAAATCCTGCTTCTGGTAAGATTGTTTTTAATGGCATTTAATGACAGGCTATAAAAAAGGGTATACTTTGAATGATTGACAGCTTTGATTGGTGGCCTGATATCAGACATGATAATAACCTGAATATCTTTGGATCTGTTGGCTGGGCAAAACAAGACATTTGTAGATTCCACCTTTGACTCTGGAAAGTCAAAATGAGCATTCCCAATGTTAGACATCCTGCGAAATAAAACATAAATCAGAGGGAATTATTGGCACATTAATCAGTGACCTCTGAATTTTCTGCTTCTAGTCACTTATTCAGGATTTTGTCACCCGTCTGTACTTAAGGCGTTTGTTGTACACACAGTCATCAGCTCTAACTTGTTTGTCCTGGGTGAATTTCTCTTTAAATCCCCTGGTGGAAGAAATACTTAGGTTCTTTGCCTAAGTAAAAGTAGCAGTACGACTGTGTAAAAATAAAAGCCCTGCATTAAAAATGTTACTAAAGGAAAAATACAGAATTCCCATCAAAATATACAGTGGGGCAAAAAAGTATTTAGTCAGCCACCAATTGTGCAAGTTCTCCCACGTAAAAAGATGAGAGGCGCCTGTAATTTACATCATAGGTATACTTCAACTATGAGAGACAGAATGAGAAAAACAAATCCAGAAAATCACATTGTCTGATTTTTAAAGAATTTATTTGCAAATTATGGTGGAAAATAAGTATTTGGTCAATACCAACAGTTCATCTCAATACTTTGTTATATACCCTTTGTTGGAAATGACAGAGGTCAAACGTTTTCTGTAAGTCTTCACAAGGTTTTCACACACTGTTGCTGGTATTTTGGCCCATTCCTCCATGCAGATCTCCTCTAGAGCAGTGATGTTTTGGGCCTGTCGCTGGGAAACACGGACCAAAACTTCTCTGCTCTAGAGGAGATACTTATTTTCCACCATAATTTGCAAATAAATTCTTTAAAAATCAGACAATGTGATTTTCTGGATTTGTTTTTCTCATTCTGTCTCTCATAGTTGAAGTATACCTATGATGTAAATTACAGGCCTCTCTCATCTTTTTAAGTGGGAGAACTTGCACAATTGGTGGCTGACTAAATACTTTTTTGCCCCACTGTACTTAAAGTGCCACAAGTATAAGTGCTCATTATGCAGAATTGCACATTTGTCATTAATTATATCATATTGTTGTGAGTTAAAGGTACTTAGTTACTTTCCACCCCTGTTTAAATCTGCCTTTTAACTGAAACACTGTTTCATATTTAAGTTTGTGTTATTTGAGATACTAAACACTATCTGGCCCAAATAAAGCAAACATTCATGTCAGCTTTATAAGTCTGCCAGGAGATTCGTTTTTCCATTTTACTTTATGGGAGTCAGAAGAGTTGGGCTTTTAGGATGTGGACTCTACTGTTTTGATTCCAAAGCTAAGTGATGACTTTTAAAAAGTCACTGGTTCTACAAAGCTTACATGATGTTGCTTTTCCTGTTGTCATTCACTTTAAGCTGTATGCGACTGCTGTTTGACTACAGCCACCCACTCAGTATGTTAAAATGAGTGCGTAAATACTTGATGTGAGCTCAGAATTTACCCTGAAACTCAGGGGTTTATTTATTTCAACTTGTTTTTAAACATGTATTTTGCTCAGGAAGCCAGCAGCACAGTCGACATCCTTATAGACAGTAACACCAGACTGAGTCTGCTTTGAGGTGTCCTGCTGTTGGTGTTCTTAAGCAACATGCCCACAAATTATGTTAGCACTGGAGCAACTGAGGCAAAATATAGCTTATTTAGTTAAATGTTTCAGTAATTGAATGATTCTGAAAAATGTATTGTGATTTTGGATAATTTCATTTTTGTTCATATATATTGCCCATTTGCTGTGTGGCAGAAGTGCTTGAAAAGCTTTTCTTTTTTAAACTTAAAGTTTTCTTTTAAGCCCATGCTGTTCAATATTTGTGCCTTATCCTCCCGTTTGAATGTGGTGTGATATTCATGTGGTATTGACTGTAGTGCTTAGCTTTTATGCCTTTCAACCAAAGTTAATACTCTGCAACCTGGTCATTAGTCTCTCTACTATATTGGGCCAGTTTATATGCCATATACTGTATGTTAGTTATGTTGATTATTATGCAAAAATTAATTAACTGTATACTTCCCTGTGTGATAAAAAAACCCCACTCATTATCCATATATACATAAACAGTATACATTTCAGCAAATACAGTGTTTTCTTACCTGGGTAAGACAAATGAGAGGAATGATATCGGTTCCATCTTATTGCCTTCAGTGTGTCTAGCCTAGCTTAGCACACAGAATGGAAGTACTGTACTGCTGCAGCCTATCTTGGTAAAGATTCAGGCGTGTTAGCACATTCCACATACAGTAACAAACAGGCTTCCCAACAAGCTCAAATCTGTGTTAGTTACACACTCTAACTTGTTTGTTGAATATACTGTTTGCTGGAATAAATGTTAAAGGAAGATGCTGTAGTGTTAAAAGCAGTTGGCTTATGAGCTGTTACTCAGCAGACAGTACTGCAGCAGTGACTGCATGTAGCATTGGAGGCGTTCTGCTTTTGTAGTGAGGTTCCCAGGCAGAATGTGCTAAGACTACTACTGTTTGTCACTAGTTTGCTACTATAATTAAGATTGTCTGTCTGAGTTGAGGCAGTTGTTGTCACTTTTGACAGTGCACTTAGCTTGTGCTGGAGCTACCATTAAAGACACTAAAGTCACGTCCTCGTTATTTATTGGCTCTCTTTAAGTGCATTTGAATTGCACATAGTGAGATTTTAAATGGTGATTCTGATTTTTTTTTAGATGTTGCTTTTAGGCAAAATATGAAGTTAATGCTGAGGAATTCAGTGTTTCTCCAGCAGAGTTAAGGTTTGTAAATATCATTACAGAAGATAATATTTGCAGAAAAAAAAAACAAATGGAATAGTTGTAATGTTCACTATGGTTTGATGCTGGCAGTTTCCCTGCTACTTTATGCTAAGCTAAGCTACAGACCTGAGAGACTTTGCATAGTACAGGATGCCCTCAGTCCAACAGATATCAGTCCTTCAACTGAGTTATGGGGTCGATGGAAAAATCCCAAATGCTGGACTGTCCCATTATAATTGCATTTCTGTTTAAACTGGTAGTTTTCAGTTTATCTTCAGTTGTGTCTTGAATAACAGTATGCCACTCAGCTTGTGTCGGCACACGTTAAGCCCTCACCTCACCTTCAGATGATGCAAATACTACTTCACTGAGTAGTTAAATCTGGAAGCAGTTTTATTATAGCTGGTTGACTGGAAGCCAAGACGTGCATACATATATCACATTTGCCCGGCCCACCCAAAGCCAGGAAGTTATTTTAAGATAACTGCTTCTCAAATGACAATAGCAACACAATGAAAACACGGACAAATATATACTCTGTACAGCAACTCGGCAACAGCATTTATTTGTTAAAACAGTTCATTTAAAAATGATCATTCTCAAGTGGCCACTTTTTGACCAGTGAGGCAGTTTGATTCAAGGTCAAGGTGTGCTCCCCATCTCCAGTTAGTGAGACGACCCCAATTCTCTTTTCTCCCAGTCTGAATGTGTGATTCTCCTTTGTGCTATTGGTAGGACATGCCGTGATGCTCCCTGTGCTGCGGTGTAAGAGCCACTGTTGTATGAAAAGATTGTGCCTCCGTCATGATGAAATCGGGTGCTTCACTTTCATCACATTTTAAATAAATTGAAGGCTGTTGACTGATACAGCAGGCTCTGTGTCTGTGTGGCCCCTTTAGTACTTAGAGTCCTCTCTAAGGAATCTGACAGAAGAACAAAGTGTCAGCATTGCTACAAATGCATTAACTTGCTAATATTCCACTTTCCCTTATTCTCCAGCTTCAGTGAATAGTAGACTGCACTGCCAGAACAAATGTAAATTGTGTTACTGTATCATCCTGCTGCTTCGTAAGTAGACTTGTGGAAGTGTGATTGAGAAAAAAGTAGGGTCATCTACAGAATCCACAACAGCTAGGGAAGTCATTAGTCAGGATGACTGACTGGATAGTAGTGGCGGAATGATCCTTTTTGCCTTAACCCACTGCCATTTTGCAGTCTATTAATTCCACTGGGAGAAGTGACATTAGCTTGTCTTCTTAACGGCCTTTTAATGAATTGTTTATGCCTGGTTTAATGATGTATATTGTGGCCCTGTAATGTGCCCTAATGACGGAGAACGAGGCGGCCTCAGCTGAAGTATTAATTTGGATTGCCTCCCCAATGATTATTTCGTAGCCACTGACACCATTGCTGCTGCCTCTGCTGCTGTGTATACGAGTACGGATGCAAAAGTGATTCATGGAGGCTTTCCGCTCTGCGCTACAGCTTGATTTCTCGTTGTCACGCTCCTCTATGAGGTTGATATTTCCAGGGGGGATCCACAGCAATTAGTTCAGCTTTTTATTTGTCTTTCAAGAGCTTACAGACGTAGCTTCATGAATCTGTGGGGGGAGTATATGGATGGAAATATTGTTCTTGAATAATAAATCCAACATTAAAACTTAAACAAGGGGAGGGCTGGCACAAAGTTGCCCCATGCCACCTTTCCCCCCCCTCTATCTACAAACCACATGAGTAACACCAGAACATACCTTGACAAACATGGCAGCACCCTGCTGATGCAGTAATAGTCCTCTCTTCAGGGAGACATGTCTGCAGAGAGTTTTGGTCTGCCTTGTCAGAGCCCTCCTCGGGCTGGGACTCGACAGGCCCTCAGACCTGCCTGAGGGAGGCCTCACTGTGATACCCATCATTATGTGGCTTGGTGTTCCTTCTCCTGTTTCCAGGCTTAGACTCTAATAATCAAGATATCCCTGTCAGTTCTCACACCGCTGTGCTGAAAGCTTATTACTTTTGTTTGCTTTAAGGATATGGATAATGTCAGTGCTGAGTGTCTGAAATCCAACTCAGTACTCTAATCTATATAGGCAGCTGTTTGAAGCAGTAGAGATGCAGTGTGCCTTTAGCCGTGTCTAAATCCATGAGGATAACCTTTCATCGGTACAAGTTGTCAGCCTTGCTGCAGTTACTGTAAATGAGTGACCCTGATCTGATGCTAGTAGAACAGATACAGTGCTAGTGTTTCTCAGAATTAAGTTTTTTTTATGACACCCATTGTTTCCTATTATAGCAAGTCTTCGCTTGCCTTTTAGCTTAAAGGTTGCTGTCTTTTTTGAAGGCAAAGAATAGATCTTTGAGAAAACTGTTCTAGACCAGACCTCTTTGGCCTGTGATACCCTAAAATGAACCATGGTTTTCTTGTGACAGCTGGTAAACAGGTTATGACCACACTGTGGATGTGAGTCTTTGGGGCGTCCAACCTAAATGTTTTCCTTCTCAAAGAGCTGAAAGTATTCCCCAAGAAAAAAAAAGTAAACAGTCCTCTTGTTGGTGGTTCTCTTCCAGTGGTTGGGAACTACTGGAGGAGAACAAGATCTTTGTTTTGTTTTGTGCCATGAAGCAATATGGCAGATTTCCCACCATCTCTGACTCAGTGTTTTTATCATTTTCAGGTATGGATGATGTGCTGCGAATGTTTCTACAGTATATGAAACTTTCATTTTTGAGTTTGGATAAAAATAGCATGGTTAATTACAGATCGGTGTGTGTAAAAAAAACAAACAAACAAAAAAAACATCTTGACTCAAGGCCTATTCAGCATTTAGCTTTCAACAATGTGTCTCAGTTTTTATCAGTAAAAAGAACTGCCTTACTGGCTGTGACTGGCCCAGATCGAGTCAGTTCCATTAACTGATGAAGTGAGTGAACCTTAAACAGATTTGTTGTTTGTTTGTTACATTTATGACAGTTTCATATTTGGGAACACTGCCTTTTGCCTTGTGTGCTATACTGTATGTGTATTTTAACTTGAAGTACAGTAGCACCACACCAGGAAAAGTTTATTCGGTTCTAATTATCCTTGATACATAACCTCTCCTGACTGTTGTCCATCTAAAGCTTCCTGTTCTCTCAGCAACATTACACAGAGCTGTTTAGGGGCTCCTGTGGCTTCTCAAAGAGGCTCTGGCACAGACGCTGTATAAGATGGCTTTGCTGAGAGATGAGCATGTTTCACAAACAGGCCGAGCAATTACAGCCTGAATAATTATGCACTGAAGGAGAGACAGGATTCGCCCCACTGATCAGCAAAGTTCATGTGAAGTTATAATTAAACAATAACTCGTTTACAAATGAACGCACACACGCATTTGTGTACTTAAGTGTGCAAAGTGTAATTAGCTGCGATGCATCTGAGTGAGATTGAAGAACAACAGTGTCAAATGGTGGAATTATGTTCGGCTTGTGAGCTTGTATCACTGTTATTTGTGGGCTGGGGGAGGAGGAGGTGAAAGAGTTGGGGGGTGGGGGATGTGAGCAAAGAGAGAGGATGACTCAATGAGTGATTGATACAGAGGGCCGAATTATCTGGAGATGGACATGATGGTTGACAGGAAAACTTTGTACAAAGACAGTAAAATCTCTGGGGGATAAATAAAATTACAAAAACTTTAATTTTCAAAATGATTTAGACCTTAGAAAGTCACTGAAACACTGTGCTGTTAAATTACATTATGTGATCTGAGAAAGGTTCTACTAAATCTGTTTTGGGCAGGAAAATACAGTCTGTCTGCATGTTGTTCAATTACCGTTTAATTTGTTACATTTTATAACAAGTTAGTCAATCTGCTAATCACTAATAATATGTTGTCCCACCTCATTATCTATTGCTGGAGGTCTTGCCTCCCCTGTGACTGAACAACAGTGTTGTCAATCAACAGCATATATTTACATACATGTAAGGCCTTTTTAAAGTGGGCTGAATAACCCACAGCAGAGTGTAGAATATATAGTAATCCTCATAACCTGATAAAAAATATGTGTAAAAGATGCTTTAGATAGGTTGAGCTGACACCTAGCTTGCCTGTACAGGCTGTGCAACATTACAAACAAATCTTCAAGGCTGAGTCTGAAGTTCTTGCCAGGATTCTTGCTACAGCTATTCATTTCTGTTTTTGTCAAGAACTGCTGTGATTGTTTTCATAAACAAAAAAAAAAAAAGGCCATCAGAGTTTTCAAAGCCTAATACTTTTGTCTTTACCTGGGATTTTTTCACAGTAGATATTTTGATTTGACATAATAGGAAAAGCACAGGTGTTACTAATAACATTAATGATGGCTCTGTTCTGGTCAAGTGTCCCAGCAGGCAGCCACGACAGTGCCCCAGCATGCACGGACTAGGACCTGGAACAGCTAAATGGAATTCAGCCATTGTTCATTTTGTCATTTACACATGTGCTTTGCTGTGACATCCAAATGTCCTCTATGAAGAAGTCTTACTGCTTGTTTTGTCTGGCCAACAATTTGCATTCAATTTACAATATTCAATTAACAGTGATGCCAAACTGAAGAAAGCAGTAAATCCTTGAACCAGAAAATGTTTGGCAATGTCACCTTATTAAGGAACTTTGATGATCTTCTCAACCATGTATTAACTGTTTTGAGTTGATTTCTTAAAAAAAAACTGAAATCTATTTGACTGAGCATATAAACATATATATATATCTATATAGATATGTATATGTATATGTATATGTATATGTATGTGTGTGTGTGTGTGTCTTTTTAAATTGGGCTGACCTTCTACTATTCCATTACTGGTAAAAGCAGAATAACTTTTTAAGAAGAAAAAAGGTGGTGGTATCATCAAGAAATGTCAAGTTTTTTTCTTAAAATGTGTAACATAATACCACTGTACACATGTTGAAATAATTTGTCACTAAAAACACAGTGGGTAATAGGTAAATCCAGGGTGATTCTGCTAATAGTGGTAACGAAGACTCAGAGTCAGGTTTAAACACAGCACTGGGGCAGTGTCCTGATTGTAGTCTAGGGAAAATGCTCCCGTGTGAATAAAAGTCAACAATGGTTTGCAGAAGACCCACTTCAGAAAAAGAAAACAGAAACACAAAAATACCAAACAAACAAACAAACAAAACGCAGACTACCACACAGATCAGAAAGTCTAATGTGGATCTACGACTATTCACCTTCATATTATTTGACTTTGGTCCTTTTCATTGTATGTGTTAATGTGTTAAAAACGCATTTCCTGTTTATGTAATATGTAAAATGTTTAACATCTCCAGTTGTGTGCTTTGCTGATATCCATTAAAACACAAGTGTAATACAATAGGTTTTGGGTGAGACCATGAATGGTTAAACAATTTGCCAGTTATCAAAACTGATGACAGTTTACCAATGAATGAATTAATTGGTTCAGCTCCAGCTGTGTCAAGAAAAACAATAAAGCAAATTATATTTCCATGTACTGTAAGTTCTGCGAGGACTGACAGTTGCATGTCTGTTGTATACCTGTGTGAGTAAGTGTGAGTCGGGTCCATGTCTCACTGTATCCTAACCTTATCTTAATTTAACAACCCAATATATAACTTTGATAATGACCCTGTTGTGAAAGATTATATTTTTCAGTGTAATTACTAAATGTTTTATATCAACTACCTCAAATTAAAACTCCAATTGTTTAGCATATATTGTAACACACTCTTTAAATCTGACCCAGTGCTCATAGACAGCAACATGATTCTGGAGCTTGGACTCACCCTCGGGTCGCGCTGGTGTCGCTAGATGGCGCTCGAGTACCGACTATCCCCCTCTATGCGTCTCCACAGCTCAGCCAGCGCCACAGCAGAGCAGGGTTTTTCTTCCCTGGGAGTCTAATGGGAAATTTCACGTCACCTAAATAAAAAGGAAGGTGTAATTAACGCGACGCGCTATTAATTGCATCTGCTAGAGCGCGAATGAAGGTCACGAGGGGGCACTTTTTTGATTACTGGGCTCCACAAAAGTCAGCTTCTGAGATCAGAGAGTGGGCTTTATTTCCGGGTGTCATTTCATGCCAGGCGTCCAAATGGCAGGTTAAACGGCCGTGATGATGCAGAGAAGGACATCTTTTATTTCCCTGTGTCAGCTACAAAGCAGCTCGTGGAAATGATACAGTGCGCGGGGGGATAATATCCATTGTGCGCATTATACCACATAGAGGTAAAGCAAGCATATCTAAGTCCAGCAAGGTCACTAAGTCATTCCTAAGAAATATCACAGTGCATTTTCACAAGGGGAATGTTTTGTGGCATTTTTCTGTCCAGAATGAAAAGCGACAACCATCTGTAAGCAGAGACATGGTTGGACAGGGTCCCAGTAGGAATTGATTCCTCGCACTAAGTGTGTTATATTTATTTGATCAATTCTGTGGATAAATGACATCAAAAGGGTCCCTACTTTTTTTGTTTGTGATCACGTTCATTGAGCATAAATTAGCGATCAGCTATTGATTCCCAATCGATTCTCCTCTGGGGTGTAAACCTCCCTTCCATCTTGTCCACGGGCTCACCTTTTCACACTGTGCACTGCTGCAGACAGCAGAACAGGGGCTGGCAGCTTTGGCAAGGAAAACGGGGAAGAATCCCATTATTTATATTATGACAACCAAGAGGGCAGCCTGTTTTCTCATTTTTGTAGATGTGGCTAGGAAATACAATCAATTCTGTATTTCCCCGCCAATTTTAAAATAAAAGGAAGTCGAATAGATTTTACAGAGATTCTCATAAAAGTATCACACCACAGATTCCCATGGCAATATTAAAGAGGAAGTACGTAGCACAGAAAATGGGAAAATACCATCAGGGTCACCACAGTGAATATCACAGTCACTATAGGTCCCTCCAGAAATATTACAGTGGAGTTTTCTGTTAAGTCTTTTTTTGTCTATTGAACCAGAACTTTCTATTATGGGAATGTTTTAGGGACCAAATGAATTCTGATAAATTTTTATTGAAAAACCAGCATTTATTTAAATGTCACAACCTATTATGTTTTTAAAGTTTGAGTTGTCTGATTAACCCTTACTTTTTAGGGCTCTCGTTTGTCCCAAATGAGGCGAGATTTACAGTCAAGAAATATTCAGAACAAGGCAAGGTTTTTGTTTTCTGAGGTTGATAAAAAGTTTTCTTTTCTCATCTTATTAAATCAAGAATAGGCCTACAGAAAACGGGGTGCAAACAAAACAAACCCCATGAGGCTAACCATGTGGATTATAAGGTGGCTTCCAACACATTTTAAAGCGCTAATAATCTTTGAGATGAGTTTGGATTTGTTTTTCTTTTTTGTTCACAATACTGTGCGAGGTGACGGAGCAAGTGAAACCATAAGCACCAAATAAAATAAGAGAGATAAAAATATTACCTTGCTGAACCCCTTTCAACCCTCCTACGGACCACTGTCGGTCCTCGGACCCCACTTTGGGAACCTCTAATTTAACCCTGGATGGAAACTGTAGTTTCCCCAGCCAAAGCCAGCCCCTTTAAGAGTAGCCTTGGGCAAAACCAACACATCATCAGCTCACAATCTTACATTCATCCACTCTGATTTTCTCTCAGCCATTAATTCCACCCAAACCAAAGGGCTCAAAATAAGGAGCATATTTTCAAAACCACAGCTGTCAGGCACACACTGCTGCAGTGTCCTGCTTTGCTGGATTAAAAGGACAATAAATACATTTAGCCTCGACGTTGGAAAAAGCTGTTTAATATCAACCCCATTATTTAAAAATGTGCAAGTCCGTTGTTCACGAGTCAAGTGATGAAACACCTCCAGGCGTTTATCACCTCTGCTTTATATCTACCCCAAGTTCGTCCAGTGAATATGATAGCCTATAACCCCCTGCAGAAATAAAAACGACTGGCTTAACAAGCAGTTAAACAGAACAAGAAAACCGCGTTAGACTGCTACAGGTCTACATCCCATATCTTGAATTTCCAGTGAATTATAACTTAGAACGGTTCATTAAAGCTACTGAGGAGAGATTTCAATGTCATGGTCGTTTCTGCTTGTTGTTTTCTGTAGAAGCAACATCAGGAAGGAAAAATAAAAAAAAACAAAGTCCCTGGATATCTGTCTTTGCATAAAACAAAAGGCAGGCTACTGTACGGAGAACAGATGTATATACATTTAGCTGTGACGGTCCGGGCATGTGGCAATCCCGCTGAAAAATAAAAATATGTACTCTCTTCTTCCCTACAAAACAAAAGCCTTCTCGGTGTCATTTCTTCCCCTATATATCTCGCACATTGTCTCATCTATAAAAGCCTTCGTAGAATAAATTACAATCTCATTAACAAAACTAAAAAAATAAAATAAAATGTCTACGAGCAGTTTCCCCCATAATAAAGCAACATAGACGAAGATGAACAAAATGGCTGACATGAAATCCATGGCAACGACCTCACAAACTAATAAAAACAACACCGTATTAATAATAATAATAATAATAATAATAATAATAATAATAATAATAATAATAATCATCATCATCATTTGGATCACATGCTGCGATTTTTGGAATGTCACCAAAATTAATTGGAAAAAATGTCAAGGCCTTCTATCATAGTTTCAAGCACATTAGTCATGTTGTTAATCTCCGTTTTCATCCTCTATAAGTCTGATTCATTTGTGGACAGTCGATGAGTTCAGTCCTTAAAGCACTAGGCCTATATTTTGATTGGAAACACAATTCAATGTAATTTCAGTGCGGACATCAAATGGCAAAACAGAACTCCTTAGACAGTTTAAACAATTTAAACTGCTTTCACATCACATGAATTTAAAGATCACTTTTTGACTCAAAATAAAATACGCTACAAAAAAAAATGTTGAAACCGTAAACGAGTAAAATTTCTGCAACTAAATGGACGTTAAATAGCACATAAACACAAGGCAGTAGGTAGGCTCTGAATCAAAAGTGGATTTTAAAAACTCAACCTGCTTGTTCGTGAAAACATCAATTCAAAAAGTGCCCCAGTGAAGAAAGAAAAAGGGAAGCCATGACTTTTAAAGTTATTACAATATTTACAAAAGTGGATCCAAATACTCTGGGAGAGTTGGTGACCTATATCTTTGTAGATATCTATATATCTCGAGCCCATCCTGTTGTGGAAAAGTGCCTGATAACCCTATCAATCGCCAGGGAGCCCTTCTGGGAGCTGAGGGGGAGGAGAAAATTATGAAGCGTTAGTTTTGTGATAATAATAATAATAATGGTCTTTTTGTCTCTGCTGCTGTTTGACTCGTTACAGAGGTCCTTCACTTTTTGTTCACTACAACTGCACACAGACCAGTTATTGAGTTTAGGCGCTGCACTCCTGTAATAACAATAATAGTAATAATAATAATAATAATAGTAATAATAGTAATAATAATAAATAATAATAATAATACTAATAATAAATACGAGCTGAATGGCCAGCACTTTCCCAGCAGTAGTGTTTATAATGCAAAGCGGCTCTGTGCTGCCTGACTGACAGATGGGACTCAGGCGATGCTCACCCTCAGCTGGACTCCACTGGACTGGGGCTGCAGCCTTTACTGGCCTCCACTTTACTCCATTAACGCAGCTCCTTTGACCCTTCTGCACCACCCTCCCATCACTGCTGGATGCACAGTTTAGAGCTACAAAACTAAACGCCTCTGCCTTTGCTTTCCCCTTTACAGCAGAGGGAAAATGTGTTAGATTTGATATAAAAGTGGCGAATGGAAACCATTCAGTTATGTTTTTCATCTAAAACTAAGTACCCTCCTTTCCCCTACCTCTTTTTTTTTCGTCAAGTATGATTTCAATACACAATAGGGGCTACACCTTGAAACTGCGTCGACTGGAGTCACAGTGCTGGGCATGTATCCTCTAAGAACACAACACGGGCTTGTTCCTTTAGCTCTGGGAGAGGAAAGCAATGTCCTGTCCTCCCCTCACTCATTTTCCATTTTTCAGATATTCACTGCAGATATTGTGTTAAGTACTCACTCCAATCTATTATACATAAAACACCCACTATATTGTTTTATAGTCCAGTGGTTTATATATAATCTTGGGGATAAATAAAAAGGATAAACAAGTCCTGGAGTAGCGGTCCAGAAGAGTTCACTGGACAGGGGTCTGGACCCCGTGGTGCGGCGGCGTGTCCCCGTACACATCCTCGCTCCCTGGCAGAGCTCCTCCGGGAGGGGTCATGCGTTTCTCCTTCTGTCTCCTGTTACAAAACCAAACCCGCACCACTTCTTTCTCCAGGTGCAGACTGTCCGCCAGGGTGATTATTTCCGACGCTGCCGGTTTAGGGCACTTCAAAAAATGGCTCTCCAAAGCTCCCTTTACGCTTACCTCGATTGAAGTCCGTTTTTTCCTTTTCCTCCCTTGCGCAGCGATTTTGTCCAGACTGGTCGGGCTGCCCGAGGTGGAGTCCGCCTCCTCCAGCCACTTGTTCAACAGAGGCTTCAGCTTGCACATGTTTTTGAAGCTGAGCTGCAGGGCCTCAAACCTGCATATGGTGGTTTGGGAAAACACATTTCCGTACAGGGTCCCCAGGGCGAGTCCGACGTCCGCCTGCGTGAAGCCCAGCTTGATCCTACGCTGTTTGAACTGCTTGGCGAACTGCTCCAGGTCGTCCGAGGTCGGCGTATCCTCGTCCGAGTGGTCGTGGTGGCTCTGCGGCCGATGCTGGTGCTGATGCTGGGACGGAGGGTGGCCGTGGTCGCTGAGGTGCGGGCTGTGGTGGTCGTCATGACTGTCTCTTAGGTTGTGGTGGTGCATCCCCTGCCCGCTGCCCGGGATCAGCCCATTCACGCTGAAGCCCGGCTGGGAGTAAATAAGGCTTTGGCCGTTCGTAGTCGCCATGCTCGGTATGTGCGCCGCAGTAGTGGTTCTCCACGCCCGGCCGTCGTGGTGGTTCCCGTGCGTCTGGTGCCCCAGGTGGGGCGGCCGCGACTGGTGCTGTAGGTTGCTGCTGGAGTTGTGCATCTCATCCCGGGCGCCCTGCACCGCGGGTTTGATGTCCTGCTCTGAGCCGAGAGGGCTGGAGGACCACGGGGCTCCTTCTCCGTGGGACAGAGCCGTGATCCACTGGTGTGCGTGGCTGAGCGTGTGGCTGTTGCTCTGCAGCGGGTACTCGCTCTGTAACAGGCTCTGCGCTTCCCGGTACGCCGTGGCTTGCTGCATGCTGCCGGGCTCCGAGTGCACGATGGATGCGCTGGAGGTGAGGATGTTGTAGTGGTTAGACGCTGCGGTCGCCATGACTCTCGGAGCCGGACTGATCGCTCTTATTAAAGAAACCTTGAATTTGACAGATCCTCTCCTGCCCACAGGCGGCTCCCAGGCGCTCTGCCAAGTGGACGCCGAGGCGCACCTGGACTCCGCCCCGCCCCCGTCGCTCATTGGATGTCAGAAGATGATGGACGTGGTTCCCAAGGGCAACGACATGGTGATTGGCTGCAGGGAAATCTCAACAAACACTACTCTCTTTGTTGGAGAGGTGCGAGTTGAAGGTTCCCGTGGAAGCGGAGAGCCGGAGTACAGCATGGAAAGACGGAGCACCAGGATCAGCTGTGCACCTGTAAGATACAGTTGATTTACTTTAATAGTCATGTTCTGTCAAGACTCAGGGTGCAGATAGGGTAGATCCTCAAAACCACGACTTCCTTTATGTGAAGATTAATGCAAAAGATATTTTGTTAAGGACACCTTTGTTTATTTAACTAGACTTTACATTTTATTAACTGTTGAGTGTAATTACGCGCAGCTTCATAATATTAAATGTTGTTATTGGAAACATGAATGTCACATCCTAATTGGATTAGACAATGTCAACTTATTTACTGCAACAAAGAGAGCTCGACTTTAGATTACATAAAACCATATTCACGTAATATGTTTATGCATAATATACCGAACCTGTGTGAGACAAAACCAGTTTACTGTTGCTGCAACATTTCTGCTAAGACGTTCACATTAATCCCTCTGTGTTATTTGTGCAATGCAGTGTGTGTATGAGAAAAACTACTAATGTAGCATTTTTTGAAGTATTGACAAAAAAGGCAATAGTTACCTTTAAGTTAACATAAATTAAAGACTGACATTTTAAGTTAATGTTGTTGTGAAACCACCTAACTGAATAGCCTAATTTGAAATCCAGTTTATTCAAATAATTTTTTTCTAATGCTTTTTTACTGCTTTCAAGATCCTTTATAAGATTTGTAAAAGAAAGCAATTTAACTAATACGTTTTCTAAATCCAGATATACGGTAAATGAAAACGATTAGAGCTGTTTCCATCAGCTGAGTTTTATTAAAAACAAACATTTTACCTGTAAAGCTTAATCAGTTGAATGAATCTGTGATCGCTGCTGCACTTCATTTGTTGACATGCAGTCTTCTCCTGATCCGCCTTTACACCATACAGGTTCAAATTGTATAGTTTGTTTAAAGTGAGATCATTTGAAAACCTACACTGACTGCAGGCATCATTGTAAAGTCTATCATTTTCTTTCTTTTGGATTTAGATCTGGCTGTTGATGTCAGATTTATCTGCACTTTCTCAAACTCCAGTAATTGCTTGTAAAATTGCAAGCCAGTAATATTTTTTCCAATCAAGTGTCTCTAAATGTAGACCTGAAAACTTTTAACAGCCCATAAAGTAAACAAATAAGTAAACTTTTGTGTCCAACTAGACTGTAAAGTACATTTTACAAGCCTGGCTCAGGAGGAGTGGCTACAGAAACTCAGGTTCTATAAATAACATGACTTCAAAGATGTATTGTCTATTTAAACCTGAAATAAGCTATTTAGTTCCCAAAATGTTTCTTTAATAAATGTAGTTTGGAGGATTTGTGGGCTCCTAAATGGTTGTTTAAAAGATGTAGGCGTAAGAGTGCAGCAGCACTGAGAGCTGCCCAGGATTCTTTGCATCAGCAAAGGAGATTTAGAAATGATTTTTCTGGTCTTATATACATCTGTTGTTGACTTAGAATGTGTGGTTACCCATCATCATCCTCGATAAGGACAGACACAAGTGAAGAGGAGGATTAAGTCCAGATCCAGGCCTCCAGTCCAGGGCAGGGAGGGCAGGTTTCCATCCCGTCCCAGCTGCCATCCCCCTGGTGTCAGCTTCATGGTGCAGGACTTTGTCCAGAGAGGGGACATTCCTGGCCGACCGCTGCTGGTTGCCATAGGGAGAAGTAAATGAAACAACAGCAGTTGCGTTGCTACCCCCCCTTTCCCCCCAGCTACAGGGACAAAGCCTTTGCAGGGATAAAGGAGGGAGGAGTAAAGGAGCACAGGGCCTTGAGAGGGAGAAAGGGCTTGGAAACCTCAAAAAGATTGACTGTCCTTAAGGCTGCTCCTCACACTCCTGTGAGATAAAGGAAATGCTGTGAACAATTACAAACAAAACCTCTGAATGTTGCATGAAGTATGTTTCAACTTTCTAACTTCTGGGAAAAAAACAACTTAAGTCTTATTACTAGAAGACATTAATAATTCCTACTATATATGTGAAATTAAACTGCATTTTTGGTTAGTCTATAACAATTCAGTCCACCAGAAACAAAGTAATACATGCTGCCTCCAAATTAAACCTATAAATCAATGTGGACACTTCTTCAGTATCCACAATTTATTACTTCTAAACTATGCAAATGACTAGAACTGTAATTAAATGTTTTATTTAATAACTTGGGCCCAGCAGTAAAATTAAAAGGCAATAAAAAGCTATTATAAATGAAATATTTTCACCAAATATTCAAACTGTGAAGTGAAAGCAGAAAAGTCTACATACTGAATGCTGCAAACTCGCAAATCATTCTTAGAAATATAAATTTATTCAGCAAGTTCACACCAGGACACATGTACAGGCTGAGGTCTGTGAACAATACAGGGGCGTGTAACAAAGGCCAAATCCTCATTCTAAAATGCTTTATATGGACTGGACTGGATTTTAATCTCATACACCGATCTAAGTTGCAGCTTGCTGCTTTAGTTACCAAATAACTCAACCACTGATGGTAAAGATAAATAAAATGTAATTATCTTAAATTAAATGTATGACCATCAAATATTGAATACACTGTTTGTTGCACTCATCCTTTAAAGGCACAGTGTTTATCCCAAACATATAGAAAATTTGTACTTAACAGATATGTCTTTTATTGAAAGGACAAACTGTACACAACAGTAATTAATTAAAAGTCAGAAATATTTCTGATGTTGCTGGTCTGTTTACATTAAAACTATCTGTGGACAGATGATATAAACCAGGCCTATGAGAATCGGCTGAGGACCACACAGAATACTCATATTCCATGTTTGACTCTAGCTCTTCAATTAAGTATTACTGATTGGGCCTTTAATGGATCTCATTTCATAGGCTAATAATCCTTTATGGATGTGAATCCAGCTGCACTTACAGCACATGAAGCTGCCAGGATTTAAGTCATACAAGGAAAAGTTCCAGGCACGGTTCAGTAATTCATTCTGGTAATACTGAACATTATTGTGGCGTAACATTGAAATCGGCCAAATCAAAAGAACATTGTGGTAATTAGGCTGTAATTCAAGGAATTACCACATTGCCACACAGGCTTAAATAGTCGTGATGGGAGAAGCGCAAAGCACATTATTTTAATGGTGTAATATGCAAACTATGGCTTGTTTCAATTACATGGCTTAACAATGCATAAATGATGCGAGCCTTGTTATTTGGACTGCAGGGTCCTCAGTTATTCAATCACTCAGAGGGGCCAATGTTAGGGGCCATGCTGCCTTCTCTTGTACCGTAGTCAACCCAGTGCTGAGCACTGAGGGCTGCTGCCAAACTACATTTAAGGGAATAAAAATGAACAGCAGAGAATGTAAGCATTAAATTAACAGTAGGATAATTATATGACCCGTGTGCTGTAAAGATTCAATTTCTCACACTCTAATTAGGCGACTGTCTCCCCATACATCAGCTCACATCCCTCTGCCAATTTCTCACCAGAAAGCATCCTGTGAGCGGAAATAATTAGATTTTATTAAGACACGGCTTGTGTGATAAAGAAAATCAAAGGAGGGGCTGGTTAGATATGATGTGTTTTCAAAATCAATGACTGGTCCATGCACACTGTCCACTGAGGCCCTTTTAGAGACAAGGACATTTGAGTCCAAACTAGAAGCTAGGCTCGAATCTGTCTCTATGTCTGACTGTATTAACCCATTTAATGAACCATACACTATTCAGTGTAAGGGGAAGATTTGTGGTCTCAGCCCTTATGACAGAAATATAATCCATCTTTACTCACGTCTAGGCTTGTGCAAGCTTAGTTTAACACATGGATGCAAGAGTAGACTGTGACATCTCAGCCAGGTTTGAAGCCAGTCATGGTGCAGTATCCAACTTACATAAACACCACAAACATGACTTTGTAACGTCCAGTGCATGTACAGTACACTGAGAATGACCTTTTATTCTGCCCACTAGTTAAACTTTGTACATTCATAGAGTTAGAGAGAGGAGTTAACCTATTTTAAGAATGTTTAACAGCATAACTGAACCTTTTGATTATTCCAGGCAGGGTATATGTCTTAAAACATGTTATGTCCAAAGCCCAAAGATTTTACTATCATAGAAATGGAAGAAAACCAGCAGGTTCTAGTTTCTCAAGAGAATGATTGAATTATATATTTTGTAACATAAATATGACATAAACAATTAACCATTACTTAAATTGTTGAAGATAAATTTTGTAGGTAAATGCCCCTGTGAATACTGTTATGACGTCTGGACTTTTACTGTAGGTGATAAAATCCAGTGAAGTACAAATGGATGTTTAACAACTTGGTATTTAGTGCCCCAAAGACACAAACAACATTTCTGGTTTATTACAGTCTCTTCTTTAGGGAACAATAAGGACTAAATGGAGACTGTGTAGCTTTGCTTCTACCACCTTTGTGGTTGAAGCAACCGCAACAGACAAAAGTCTGAAGAATTCAGCCATAGTGTCCTTTAAAATATGTCAAAGTAACTTCAAATTAAAAGACAGCCCAGGTTATAACAATTTAACTTGCACTGTTACACTGTAAACTGTGGAATACAGTAAGAGGCAAAACATTCAGCACTTCTTAACAAAGCACACATTACAAATTAATTACAGATGTCACGTTGTCAAAGTTTTATTTCTGATGAGCTGTCCGCATATGAACAATTTGTGCTAAGGCCTGTTTCAAGTCTTACATAACAAGAGCTGACCCACACCTTTCATGCTTACTGTAATTGTTGTGTGCATCAAAGGGAGTGTGACTGACAGGCTGTATGGGAGCATTAATACAGTGGGTGAGTGACGACATACTGAGGGGAGGGAGCGAGGAACAAGAGAGGGAGAGGAGAGAGAGCAAGATACTGGGTGGGAAGGAGGAGAATGAAAGAAAAGTAAGAGAGAGGACAAAAAGTGGGGAGAGCGTTAATGAGAGGGAGAGTATTAATTGTATGCATTGTGCCGGGGCTCTTTTGCCGAGTGTGGTTGTCGAGCTGCGGGCCCTAACCCCTCCAGCAGCCCGTGATCTGAGCCAGCTCTCAGACTGCTGTATTCCAATGCAATTAGGCCACTCAAAGGCCTGCTTAAAGCTGCACCCCCACCACACACACACACACACACACACACTCATCAGATAGCACCGGCCCCTGTGGGTCTCCTCCATTGTAACAAGGAGGTGTATTCTGTCCCTCTTTGAGGCAGTGGATGACGAGACCACCCCAGGAAGTACAAAAAAAGGGAGGATTACTTCTCTTTTTGTCCCTTTCCTTCTGTCTTTCTCTCTTTCATTCTCTTTATCATTCCCTTTTTCTGGTTTAGGAGTTCACCTCCAAAGTGTGTGGCACAGAGCACAGCTTTAGTTTGTTCCTCCAAAGAGATACAGCTTGAAATTTGTTGCAGGGTTAAAAAAAAAGAACAATGAGGCATTTCTGTGATGGATGTCACTGTTGGACTGCTTTAGGAATACTACTTTCCTTTTCCTGTTTCATTATTCATATAGTCATATATTTCAACAAGTGGCACGAGGCATGGAGCTCACGGGCTTGTCGCCGTTGGCACCAGTGCTGCAGCCTTAGTCAGTCACTCCCATCTGTACGCTGTATTAAGAGAAAGCTCTTCATGATAGCGGAGTCCTCTTGGCTGGCTTTCAACATGTCTTCATTCCCCAGAACGCATTTAAAACAGATTACCAATCTAATGCCCCCCCACCCCCCAATAAGAGAAGAGAAAGTGAAAAAAACTGGCACATTAACACCTGAAATACTGCTCAGTGGCATCAACAGATTAACAACGTAATCCACACAATGAGGACTTTGATTCGTGTGGTTTGGCAGGCACTAACGCCAGGCATAATACACATTGTTATACGAGACCGTCCCAGCAGGAGAAAACCTGGCAGAAGTGCCTCCCTTTTTTTGTCTTTCCATCAGATGAGCTTTTGAAGAATTTTAACTCGTGCATCTGGTGCATCTGCCCATTCCCCCATCAGAGAACCAACCCGCTGGCTGCTCTTGTGGCACATGTGAGAGGAGAAGCGGAGGAATCATAGGCTTTCTGAAGACTGTTAAAACAGCAGGGCCCAGGAGCTCTCCCTTGTCCTTTCGCCCATTTTTCTGCATAAGGACGTGTGTATAGGATAAGTGTGTGTGGTAGATCTAACGGTCCCATCGCTCATGTGCGGCTCGATTAGTCCCACGTGCCTCGTTCATCAGACATGGAGGCAGAGCAGATGGCAGGAGACGCACCATGTTACCATGCTGCGGCACTACGTAATGCTGCTCTAATTGAAACATCAGTACTGCCCTGTCAATACACTACTGCTACTTTACAAAACACAACTACCTACAGATCTGCACTTGACTGGGGAAAGGCTGTTATTCTGACATATTTGTTTCTTATTGAAATAACTGCTGCCAAAATAGCAACAAAGTAACTTTCCCCCAAAACTTTCTGCACTTGATTTCTGGTCTTTTTAATAACCTAATTTCAATGAAACACCTCACTTGGTTTCTGTTTGTATATAGTGTTGTGGTGGGAAAGGAAGCGTGCAGGAAAAAGGGAGAGAATTTCCTCACAAGCATTTCCGCTGTGGCACGTTTTTAATGAATTGATAAAAAGTTGAGGGAGCTCACATGGTTGTGATCAGTAATTCAACGTTATCAGAAATTCAGTGGAGAACAGAGAGAAATTAGGCAGCTAGAAATTAATTTGTTATTTGTCCAAGTCAATGAGGAGTGACACAGCCCATTTAATGAATGGGTAATCCATTTCTTATTGCACTGAGCTGAATTCACTCTTCATTGAAGTGGAAAAAGACAAACATATCTTTCACTAACCTTTGCATCTTCCAGAATCAAAGGAGGAGCACAGATGATTGCTAAGACCTGTTCTCAGAACTATTTGTATTTGGAGAAACATATGTTTGTGTGGCTGGGAGAGCGATTAATTTTTAAAGCCAAGTTAAGAATCCACAGTGAAAAATCTTTGCTGACACTGACTCCACACAGTTACAATACAGTACATGGAATCGATTCATGATCAGTCTGCTTGCTGCACTGTGGAAATGAACAATCTTTATTTAACCATGGTTCATATTTGTGTCTTCAGTTCCCTGCCCCTGCCTTTCTGCTCACAGCTCTTCCACCTCCTGGATCTGAAGAGTGTGACTGTTACATCTCCTCCATGATGACAGCCTGGAGAATCTGCAGTGGTAAGGACCTGATCTGTCTGTGCACATCATCATCAACAGTCTTTGTCCTTCACAGCAGCATGTCTTGATCTCATGAGTGGCATCTGGTCAACAAATGTCCTATGTAACACTTGGGTATGATATGGGTAATGAGTTTATGACCTGAGGAAACTTAATCTACACACAGTAGTAGAAGAAGCAACCAGCACAAAATAATGCTTTTGTCTATACAATATCAGAAAATAAAGAATGAATATTTTCTTAATGCCATATGTCCAGTAATAAAAGCAAGCATTTTGGTGGCCAAAGGGGATACATGCATTCTCAGCATGGAAAACACATTTTTTCTGATTCACAGAATCATAATTTCCCCTTCACCCTTACAAACGACAGCTCTTTAATTGTGCATAAATAAATAAATGACAGTCACAGAATTCCTAAAAACAGAATGAAGCAGTAAAGAAGCAGTAACTAAGTACATTTCCATTTGTGTTTTTTGGAAATGTGGTTAAAATTTCCAATAATTTAGATGGAAGTCTGACCGTAGTATCTGGATTTGCAGTACAGCTTACCTGGAAAGTGACCCTGAATGTCAGGGTCTTGTTGCGGGCCTGGTTATCCAACACTACGTTTGCAGGAATCTTCCACATCTGGGTGATGGAACACATATTTGGTTCTAAAGACAAACAAAAGTTTGAGAACCAAAATGCTCATCCTGTTTATGAGGATAAAACCCAGGATGATAAAAGATAATACGTAACTGAATTTAGGACTGAAACAATCAGTTATTTTCATTATGATGTGATTATTTTCTTGATTTATTGATTGATCAGATAGTGTGTAAAATGTCAGAAAAATTATTCATTCAAGTTTATCAGAGTCCAGTGTCTTCAGATGTCATGTCTTCTTTGACCAACAGTAAACACTCCCCATAATAGTCAGTATATCAAAGACATGCAGGAAATCTGCAGATTTCTACTTGAAAAATGACTTAATTAGTACAGTTTTTGAAAAAAAGGACTCACCGGGTCTTTGGATTTACACAAATTATGCTAGTATATGCAACGCAATCCATTCATATTTCCTCTGTTAACATAATTCAAACAAGTTAACCCCTAAAGAAAATTATGTTGGTTTTACACATTATCATTGTGAGGGACCGGTGTACACATTACAATCAAGTAAATCCAACAAATCCTTTTTTTCAGTGTTCTCTACCAGTTAATCAACTAATCAGTTTTATTTAAAGGGGTATTCAAGTGATTTAGTACTACACCTGCACTAGACCAATAAATATAAAAGTATTCAAAATTGAATTTAAATGAACTGATGTTCCCAAGTCTGATGCAAGCTCCAGAAATACTAGGTACTACCTCTCCCATAATGCAACCAATCACATCTTTTGTTCCACCATCCATGTTTGGCAGAAGATATTATAATCAAAAATCCATGAATTGACCCTTTAATCTCATTTTTATAAGTCATGATTTTATTTATAGTTGTTATGGTACATTTTTGCTCTTGTTAAGACTTCGTTTGTTGCTCTTCACACCAGCACCACTTGCAGCAGGGGATGTGGCTAGTTTAAAATCATTTTCCCCTCCTTATGGATGTCCTACCAGAAAAAAAAGAGAAAGTTCTTATAAAGAATAAACAGAACATGAGCTGTTCAGAGATATATCTGTTTCAACTCTGTTTTTTCAAGGATAAAGTCAAGGACTAACAGCTTAATTTAAAATCAATCAAAAGCCAGCTATGTCCATGGGAGCAACGTTCAGAATCCGGTTATGATTTGATCTTGGCTCAAGTTTTCAGTTAGTGTTGACGTGTCAGAGTTGTGAGGAATCCCGAGCCGGTAGCTTACAGCAGGGGTTTCAGTGATACAGTATTTACAAGGCATGAGGAAGTGGGAGCGCTGCAACAGACGGCACTGAACACGGCGCTTTCAATTATTTCTCACAGCATTCATGAAAATAGAAGCACAGCGGGGAGTACAGTATGAACGACAAAACTATAAAAAGACATGGAGCGAAAAGAGAACTCCCAGGCTAAAATAAATGGTCTTGTATGCTGTTGCTGGTGAAGAGCTGAAAATAGTGTCTCCAAAACAGGAGAAATGGAAATCATGTGATGGAGTGCAAACAGAGTGAGCAGTAGTGGAACAAAAACCTAAGCATAAAGAAGTGGAGTAGGGTTGAAGTTTAGGTTTGACAGCATCATATAAATCTTGAGGCTGAATTGGTCTGGTAAACTCGATTATGGGCCTACAGGAGTAGACCATACTAACGCTGGCTCAGGTCTGTCAAATGACTAATGTACAGACAGTCTGCCTTTCTCCACTTGTGTGACTTAGGAACTAGAATATCCTAGTCAGAATATGACTAAAGTTTAAATGAATGATCAAAAATAAAATAAAATAAATATGGTTAAATGTCTACAGTCATGCTAGGAGCTCTATGAGGCTAAATGCTAACTTGAATATGCTAACATGCTCACAATGTCAGTGCTACCCTGCTGATCATTAGTAGCTAATATTTACCATGGTCAACATCTTAGTTTAGCATGCCTCAAATTATGGCCAAGATTGATGAATGTCATTAGTGTGTTTTTTTATTTGTTTTGTTTTTTTGGGGGTATTTGGGCATAAAACAAAGGATAAATGTTGACCTGATGGAGCCACTAGATGAAAAGACAGGATATCACTAAAGCTGTTATGATCATCCTGAGTAGCATATAACTACCAATAAAACATCAGATGACAATCACTGCCTCAGTTACATTCCCATCCAATTTTGCATACATTTCCAAAAGTAAAATTGGGTTTAGATGTCTATGTGCACAAATTGAAATCTTATTAAATCTGTTAAAGTGGTGAATGTACCCATCAGCAGAGCCACACTGCTAGCTTGGCTAAATATAAACTCAAACTGTCAAATTCATATTCAGCTCACCTGTGTGATGACATCAAGGCTTGCCAATGTACTGACCATATTTTTGGATAATTTTTTTATATTGTAGTGGTATATTATAGCACAGTGTAGTTTATAGTTATAATATATCATGATGAGTCAAGTAGTTGTCCCATAACATCACCTATAATGAAGTATATATTTTTGTCATTAATTCCCTGACTGTCACAAGCCTTTAAACCCTTTTCCACTATGGGAATTTACCAACTGTACTACTGTACTTATTTTCCCAGGTTCTGCTTTTGTATCCCTTCTCAGCATCTTTCAAGAGGTGGTAGTAAATCAGATTCCAGGTAGAAGTAGGGGAGCTCACAGGGCTGTTGCCAGTGACTGGTCATGCAGCTGTCGCTCGTGGTTTGTCAGACAGATGTGTCATCACATCTCAGCTACAATAGACCCAACAACAGCATCAGTTTCATTGCTGTGTACATCTGGAAGGGCTTTCATATAATAAAGAACAACGAAGACTGCAAACTGGACAAATGACAACTTATGTCCAGCTGTTGCATTTTAAAAACATATGTGTGGATTGTATTGCCTTTTAGTTAAGTACATTCAGTATTTACCCGTGTGAAAAATACAGTAGAAAAGCAAGGCAGACTTCTTTTGCCATGCAAGTTGTAAACAGCAGGTTGCCAAAGTGGAAAAGCAGCTTTTGATCATTTTTGGCATCTATCTTCATATGAAATCATTCGTCCTTCATTTCTGTCATTCTCTTACCACTAATGACAGACATTTCATTTTTGTGAATGAAATTTGCCCAAACACAAAGTGGAGTTTGAGGTTGTTGATTGTAATGATCAAATCTCACCTCGGATCTCCTCATGAACAGGTGACAGTCATCAGAAATGAGCAATTTACAGTATGTTGGCCAACATTTCTATTAGTTTTTATGACATAACAAACCTGTTTGATGGCTTGTGTTTTTAGTATTATGACAGTTTGCCCAATTCTCAGCAATCAACACAGCGCAATGGTAGAATTAGCCAAGTGACCAAAAATACAAACAGTATATCACAGGTGGTAATAGACTTACTGCTGGGGGGTATACTGGTTCACCTGGTGTACCAGCTTTAATTTCACATAAGGTGTGAGGTTTTCATATACTGCCATACCATAGCAGTAACGCTCCAGGAAGGTGCAGATTATACAGTATATTATTGTTCACCACTAGAAGTGCTTTTGATCGTTAAGCCGAATGTATTGAAAGGAGACCCCATTAACTGTGCTTACTCAAATCAATTCAAAATGTATTTATATAGCACTTTACAATAACATCAGGTTAACCAAAGTGCTTCACAAAAGAAACATTGTTTATTAAAAACATTAAAAAATAAAGTAAACAAACTAAAATAAGAGCCAACAACAATAAATATCAGACTCCATTAACAATTAAATGCCTTAGTATACAAAAAGGTGTTAAGGAGAGATTTAAACACAGCCAACTCTGTAATAAATCTAATATTACAAGGCAAATAATTCCAAAGTTTTAGGAAAGCCCTGTTGCCCCATCGTTTGTGACGGGATCTTGGAACCTCTAGGAGATACAAAGAGGAAGCTCTAAGAGATCTAACTGGGACGTACCATTGAATAATGTCACAGAGATACCAGGGCGCCAAACCATATAAAACCTTAAACACTTAAGTTCAATTATGAAGGGAACCTGGAGCCACTACAGGTGAGATATGCTCATATTTACATGAATTCATCAATAAATGAGCAGCAGCATTTTGAACCAACTGGAGATGTGAAAGAAGCAACTTACAGTGAATTACAGTAGAAGCCTAGAACTAACAAACGCATGGACTGCAACTTCAAAATCGTTAAATGAGAGAAACAGCTTCACTTTACTCAACAATCACAGTTGGAAAGAAATGGACTTGACAACAGTGTTAATCTGCTAATCAAACCTTAAGTCACTGTCAAACAACACCCCAAGATTTCTCACAACAGGTTTAGCATATGATGATAGAGGTCAGAGGTCAATGACCGAAGCACCTTAACAGTTATAACTTTATAACACAACAATTAGTCACCCAAAACTTTCTCTCTTTAACAGGGAAAAACACCATAGCACACAACCCTGTGACACAAACAATCTGTAATGTTTTACACAGGAAAACAGCCTGCTGGGTACAGTTTGCTACTAGCCAGGTAGTATAACAGCCTGCTAACAGCTGGGAGAGGCTCCGTTGCTACAGTAGATTAAAGAGAAATGGAGGATGAAGAATGTGTGACCAGAGATTGTGTCCAAAAGAGGAGCTGCAGTTTGGAAGTTTTTGGTTTAATATATTACAAAGCTTGTGGAGTCATGTTGCCACTGTTGGCAATGCTATCAAACTGCAAACTGCTATCCTAATATTATACCAACAGCACTGAAGCAGCTACACTCACTCACTTTCTTCAACAGACCTGTGCTCACAGTGGAGTCATACCTCAGAAACCACCAGAATCTTAAATAAAATCATGATACAAATGTTTGGTCATGCTGCCCAACACTAATAAACTGTGAACCACCTTCAGATTGACAGTTTCAGATTAGTAATTTTAGCATATATTCAAACACTGGAAGGTACTCACACCTACACTTCGTCCTTTTTGACCTCTAACTCATCAACAGAGCTGATCCCCCCCATAGACGAGAAGGGTGGAGAAGCTCATAGACAGATATATTTGTTTCCCAACCCTTCCACCGTCTCTGTGGGATGACCCTTCCCATCTACCCACCACTCCGTCTCCCCCTCCCTCACCCTCAACCTAATGGATCAAACAAAGGACATCATTTGTAGGCCAAGTCTTTTTCTGAGCGTCTCTCTCCTCAGCTCTGCATACCAATCCAATACAGCCCAAGGAAAAAAAGCCACACCATGGTACGTGTGTGTATAAGCTTATGTGTGTGTGTGTGTGTCTGTCACGGCCAGGGGTTGGAAGGTCTGTTTGCCTCTCTGCCAAGCATTGATTTATCCTTTTCTCCAATTTATTTCTCCTCCTTGCCTCTACAATCCATTCAGATCTGCCTCTAGGGGAGGAACTTGGGGTAAAGACATTGTCAAACCTCATCGCTGGCTCCAAACACAGGCTCAAAACTTATTTATAGTCCTAGGGACCATGAAACCCTGCAAGGACATGTCAGGCAGCAACATGTGCACATACAGAGCCACCTGTTGTCCAGGGGCACGCTCAGAAGGCCTGATGATTATGAGAGCGTAATGCTGAGTCTGAAAGAGAATTATAATTGTTTCAGTTCAAACACTGAGCTGAAAGATGATTAAGTAGACCACAAAACATGCTTTGATTTCAAAAGAGAGTTAAACCTTAGTCTTTCTTCTGCAGTAACAACTGTTAGAGAAGCAAGAATGATATTTAATTGTTCCTCATAATCAGGCCTAGACTCTGTGCACGAGCAGATATGATCAGAATAACAATATCTCAACTGTCTGATCCCTATCTCTGTCTGTATGATTCTGACACTTTGAGATGTTATCAAGGATTTGTATTCTAAAGCCCTGCCAGTGATGACAGTGTTCAGCAGAAATGCTGCATTTGCACAAATCCCTCTTTCTTACCCCTACACACACAGAGAAAGACAAAAACGGATACACATGAATGGCAGAGATCTGTGAGCCATTCTTCAGTGTCACTGTGAGCAACGCCTGGCACATCCTTACACCTGAAGTTGATCAATGCAGATATGTCCAGGGGGAAATTGAAATCCATAGGAAATTAGGCAGCACCAGTGATTTATTGGACCAGTAAATCACGGCATGTGTGTGATGTGTGAAACGTGTGTCTTCCAGCTCTGTATACAGTACTGTACCTTGTGTCTGGGTAGGATGGTGATATCAGCACTCCGCACCTTCCTGTCTCTTTCCATTTGGTAGACCCATTGAATCAGGTCCAGAGGGGGGTAACCGTCCCTGTGGTACACCCCCCTGTGAGGGACAGGGTGATGTGACCCCATAGACACAATGCTCCGCAGGGGTCCCTCTGAAGAAAAAACAAGGAAGGCATACAAGTACTGTGAAAGTGTTGTTTGGTACTGTGTGCCTCAGTAGTTAAGTTTCCATCCAAATGTCAAGTGCATTTTGTTTTTGCTAATGTTTAAAATGTTGCCAAGAAAAAAAAAGTGTCTTAGGTCTCTAAATGCATCAAGTGGACTGGAGTGAGTGAAAGGGAAAATGTAAATAAAAAAATGAACCAGGCCTTTAAGGGTCACTTTTGCTGACTTGAATTGAGATTGAATGTGTTTGCTAAGTTTTTACAGTACTTAACAATGCTAACAACAAAACAAAACAAAACAACAAGGCTTTGATGAAATTGAATCCTCTTTTTAATACTGTTTGAATGGTATTTTGTTTATCAGCAGCCCTTAAATGTATTTACATTCATATTTACATGTACTAAATGGATTTACATTCGTTAATTACATCTCCTATGTAGTAGCTTGTGTTGGTAGTGGTAGTCGTGGATCCTGCTATTTCCATGCAGGATTAAATCTGTCTTGACACACATGAGGACTGAGCTGTATTATGTTATAGTGTGTGAAGTTTTGTGACTTAACACACTGCTAGTGCAAATTAAACATTCATACAACTGCTAGTTCACAGTTGGAGTACTCAACTGGCAAAACACGGTGCTTTTTGTGTGTGCGAAGCCGTCACCAGAAATGTGTAAAAACCAAAACAAATATGCGAACTTGGTAGTTTTATGACATACTATGATACTATGGCCATTCGCTCATGATGCCAGTTTGTACACATGTATAACAGACAGCCAGGTCAATACTTCTACAAGGTTATGATGCGGGGACATCCCAGTCTCATTTTCAGCAAACACAATCAGCCATTTTACAGACAAATCCTACCAACCTTACATTAACAATCTGACAAATGGTTTCCAGTTCAATTTATTTTATTATATGTTTTTTTTTTTTAGAAAAATTAAAAACAATAGAAACATTTGCTGTATGGTAGAGCATTTTTTAATAATATATTATAAAACGGATTTTCCATTTTCATTTAGCCTTTCTAATTTGATACATTAAGAAGCTTATTTGAATCTGGACATGCAGCTATTCCCTGTTTGTGTTCATATAATGTAAAGTGTGTTAATGTGGGGTTGAATAAAAATCCTGTTTGCCATAAATCAAAGTCTTAATTTTTAAACATGCACCTTCAAGAGCAGCAAATGTCCTTATTTTATCAGTGTTTCCTCATTTATTAGTCTTCTGAATGAAATCGAATCATTTTAAGAGAACCATAAGAGAAGTGCACTACGAACAGAGGAGAGGAGAATCAAAAATATATAACCAACACTGAGTAGTTGTGTCAGTCTTTTAGTCTGCATTCATTTATGAATATTCAAATACATCTATGAGGATTTTCTTTGGAATAAAACAGAGATAGTGTGTAGTGTTAAGCAAAGAATCACCCCCCCCACACACACACACACAAACTCTCTCTCTTGTCTCTTCCCTTGCCCCCTTTTTTCTTTTTCTAGGTACAGTGCTCTCACTTGTTTTTGTTTGGCTTTAATTGTTTTTTTGTTGTTGTTTTTTTGTTTTCAAGAGAAGAAGAAAAGACAACAACAGGGTGGTGAGGGCTGCAGCTAATGGAGAGGCTGTAATTGTGAATGGAGGCATTCATCTGGAGACGTCGTCCATGAATTGTGCCTCACAATACCCAACGCCAGGCTGCTCAGATCAACAACTAGTCTCCAAGCACACACACACACACACACACACACACACGCACATACACAGATACACATTTACTTACATACATACACACAGCGAACCCTCAGATCACTGATGCTCAAAGGAGGAACGTAATCATATCACCACAAAGAGCAAGACACTGAAGAAGGGAAGAGAGAAGGTGGGGAGGAGCAGGAGGGGAGGAGGGGAAGAAGAGAGGAGAAGTGGAGACAGTGAAGGAGAGGGAGGAGGAGGAAGAGGAAGAGGAATGCTGAAACTAATGTTTCCTACCATTTGATTTGGGCTGTAGAGCCCAGGAGGCAGATCAGATGGAGCCACATGCACACACACATATACACTCCTAACAGACAAACAGGACAAATATATTCAAAGACAGACACACAGCATTTGTATACAAACTTTCATAATTGAAACAAACGCACAGAGAAAGTTGCATAGTTTCCTGCTCACACCAATTCAAAGCAAACTCATACATGAACACTTAGACAAATATACAGACACACAGACTATGCATGTGCATTTGCAAGTAAGCAAGAATATACATAGACACTCTGACAGACACGTAGCCACACAAACACAGACACATTTAAAACTATACAACTTCATATACATTATGTATTTAACAACATCGTAAACCTCATGTTTCCTGCTAA
>NW_018127970.1:1331802-1339216 GCF_001952655.1 Monopterus albus | reverse complement strand
CATAACACACACGCACAACCTTCGGCCAAGCAAACCACCACTATGCCAAACATACAGAAATGGCACTAAAAAAGACACAACAAAGCCAGTGTGATGGTATATGAAACATTCATCTCTGAGAGGCGAGACGAGGCACCTGTCGGTGCAGCGGCTCCTGCAACTACAGAGAAACATCAGGAAACAACAACTCAATTAAACACACTATCCCTGTTCAATTACTGCCACATAATCACAGCAATTTACCTTCTCCTGCTGCCAAACAAACACACATGGAGGCATGCACACATACAGAGGCGGAGAAACACACACTAATACACATGGATGAGGCTGGATCACAACAGACACCCAGGGTGGAGCTGCAGCTTCATCCTACACATCATCAGTGTAAAGCTCATGTTGTGCAGACTGCAGAGTACCTGGCATAAAACAGGCATGAAGGATGGAGGCAGAGAACAATTTAAGTGGATTGCTGACTTACTGTTTTTTTGAATACAACATCATTTGGAAATGTGCAGCAATATTACTGACACTGTCAGTTATAACAGTTTTAGTGCAGCAGCTGCAGTTGGCTATACTTTAGTGTACATATATATGAGTATACATTATATATTGTCATTTTCAGAAATGTATAAAACTGTCTGCAAGCAGATTCTGTAGGTTAAAATGTAAATTAACAGGAATTACAGGGATTTTTAAAAAATGGGATATAATATCTTAGACACCAGAAACATCAGTCTGTTTCCATTGGTGCCTTAGTGTCCGTCAACAGGGGACAATAAAATTATCAGTTTAATTTTGTTTAAATTAAGACAGCATACTTCTATATACTTATTTAACAGTATGTTAAATAAACCTAGTTCATGTTTTCTTGTTGGTGAAGTGCTGATTCAACTTTATGGTCATTTTTAGTTGTACTGTAGTTTGTGCATGAAGGAAGGCTTTATGCTTTATTGAGGTCTTATATTAGATTGCATTAGTTTATTGGTGTCCGTAATAAACTGGCAACTGTAGGCTATTCCTTTTTTACTCAACTGAATTACAGCGGTGCTGAGGTTTTAGCTGAGTACATGAGGTATCACAGAAGATTAGTATATATTTGGCTATTTGCTTGGTAATTTCTATCACAATTACATATTTGACCTGAAACAAGACACAGATCGCTATAATAAGTCCAGTGAAAACTGATGATTGTCCAGTAGTACTAAATCTCTCTGGACAGGAACTGTGATCCTCTCAAGCTTAACAGACAAAAAATATGACATTCACAATTTCTAAATGCTACACAATGACATCACTGAGGGCAACCGACACCAACACTGAACCAACACTGTAAGAACCTTTGAATTAGTAGTGTGTGTGTGCGTCTGTGTGTAAACAACAGATTGACTAACAGCTTGAACCTGGGTTAGATCCAGGAACATGGAGAGGGCTACATGGATGGATGGAGAGAAAAAAAGAGGAGGAGGGGGAGAGCCATTGATTTCTCAACAGAGAGATCAGCATCTTGACAGAAAGAGTGGAGAAATCAACAGAGCAAGACACACACACACACACACACAGAAAGAGAGCCAGAGATCCCACTGTGGCCCCCAGGTGAAATCCCATGACTTCCCATCTCTTTCCATGTCTCTAGAATTGAGTTGGAGTACCTTCTAAAAAGATTCTTCAGTTCTTGTAATCTGACCTTTAATAGAGCCAAGGCAAAATTCAGGTTTTAATGCAGAGTAGTAGTGATAAAGTTTAAAATAAATTCATCTGTAAATTTTCCTAACTTTCCTTTCCTAGCACATTTGTTAAATTCCTACACTTTTCCTGCTTATCTTTCAAAAGTCCATGATATTCCAGGACCTCCGTGACCAGTGGGAGCCCCTGTTGACATAGATCAACAGGAAAGTCTGATTCAGTGTCTCTCTCTCCCAACATGCCTCGGTGATTCTAACAACCCTAAAACCCCCGACAGGGACATGGAAGACGGCGCTGTGCCGGTGTGTCTAACGAGGAGGTCGTGGGTGCTAGGGGAGCTGACACACAATGCAGAGAAGGGGGTAGGATTGGAGAGGTGCAGCCAGGGGTCACGCTGTAATTACATATCACAGTCCCTGTGGTCAGTGGCCTGAATGACTTCTTCTGACTACAGTGCCTCAGCCAGAAGAGCAGAGAAGGCAGGTGCAGAGGGTTAGAATTTGTGCTGCACTTTGAAAACTGGAGAGTTGGAGAGTGAATTCTTTATTGTATAATTTGTAATTAACTGATGTATTGAATTATTTGACTTTTAGAGGGAACTCAGCGCATGTGTCAGACCTCCACAGTCACTCTTCCTATGTGTTCCTATGTGTTTGAGTAGCTGACAGTTTCACATACCGTGTGTACTTCTACGTGGGTGATAGGTGCCATAAAGGATGAGTGTAACACTGAGCAAGGCCCCAGCTGCCTTCTCTTCAGCTGGCCTCATACAGCTCCTCACTGTGCCTTTATGGTCGGTCACCTGCAATCAAAACCGTCAACAAGGACTTTAGTCAGAATTCACAGGGAGAAAGATATGACAGATGTCTCTCACATCTTACACATTGTTCATTATCCCTGATACAAATATAGTTCTATTTCAAATCGACCACCCATAATCAACCCCCTAACATTTTTGCTTTTGGGTTGGACAACTGTGTCAAATTAAGTAATCACATGATCATACATTCTTGACGTATCTGGATCCCGAGACATGGAGGACTATACTGTACTGTATACTGGACTCTGATCAATGGTCCAATGCATGCTGTGACAACCAAAATGCTTTGAATCTATCTGACAGCAGCCAATCATGTTGCAGCAGAAGGGAAAGGCGACAATAATCTATTTCCAGTTTTTAGCTGGTGCTGACTATTTCCTTTGCTGGCTTAAACAATGAACATTAAAATTAGTGTGTTGTCTCAAATGAAACAATCTATTGTATGTCAGTGGCTTCAGAAAATCATCAATCCCTTTCACTTTTTGAACAAGTTATTGTGTTGTAGACTTAATATCAAGAGGATAAAATTGGCATTTTGCCCATCAATCTACACTCAAAAGTGCATGACAAAGATGTTTGTAGAGCTCTGTGCCAACCCACTGCACTACTGGACACAGTTCCATTGGAGAACTGAGACAACATGGATTTTCTGAATCCCAGAATAAGGGTTTTAGTGGGCATTTTATCCTCAATGTAAAATAACAATAACAATAAATATACATCCACAATGAAAACTCATTTTCCAATAACAACATAGAGTGTCGGGTCCCAGCTCCATTTGTGTTATATGGCCACTTGAGAAATGTGGCATGTCTTGACTCTCCAGTGAAAATGTCAAAACTCAAAGCCTCCAGTACTGCTGAGGGTGGATTAACAGTGAAGGCGCAGACGGCTGGAACAGTTGCTCTGGCAGTCAGTCACAGAGGGTAGGTTGGAGTAATTTAAAAACCCTATGTACACACATCGGTGTGCATACCTGGGATATGCACACCGATGTGAACATGTATGAGACATTAGCCCCCGTATGACATATCGTCAGTGTGTAACGAGCTGGGAAGAAGAATGGGCTGAAATTTTGTGGTTAAAAACTAAAATATCAAACTCTCTTTAGCTTCTACCCAAACAACTCTCTTTTAGTCCAGAACTGTTCACAGACAGACTCCAGTTAGTGTGTGTGTGAGTGCAGGCCAGAGGCCAGGCATGGCGGCCCCCAGCCGAGTGCTGCATTGATTTGTTGTTGGTAAACAAACAGCTGGATGCTACAGGTGGATCGATATGCCTCCCAGCATCCCAGCATGCCTTTCTACTGGGTTGACATGGCTCTCCGAGGAACTGTGACCCCGCTGTCGCTTGAAAAACTCACAAGTGAAATATTTTGAGTTGCCCGATTGTTTTAAATTGAGCTGAAGTATTTTTATTTAATTTTATGTTTTCATAAAGTTACTCTCCTGAGGCAAACCAGTGAAATGTATAAACGCCTTTTTGGATGGTATGCCTTTACAATTAAAATATCATGTATCATGGTCGGTGTCAGCTATAAAATATTAAATGTTAATTACATGATATCTTCATAAAAATTGTGAACTCTTTGCCAATCAATGCATCAAAAAACAACAAAGAAAGGAACCAGTTGTGATACTACAGATACAAATGATTTTTTAAAAACTGTGAGAAGTGCAAGCTGAGACAAAACGAGGGCATAAAGAGAAGAAATTAAACTGCCTTTTAGACAACAGAGAGACAAGGAAAATGAAAGGATTAGCAGAAGCAGAGGAACAGGCGCGAGAGAGGAAGGATTTGAAAACCACAGAGAGAAACTGCAAAGAGAAATAAAGAAGAGCAATGGCAGGATTAGTGATAGGTGAGAGAGCAATGGCAGGATATCAGAGACAGAAAAGTGAGACCCAGCGGCAGAAAAGAGAAAGAGAAAGTGATACAGGCAGAGAGAAAAAGCAAGACAGAGAGATAAGATTGACAAAAGTAATAATGATATACAGAAACACTGAAAGTCAAAACAGAAAGGAGATCACTTAGTCAACAAGGGGAAGATGGGGACCAACCACTGATGAGGACAGTCAGCTAAGAACTGTGTTTTAAGAAAGCACCTAGGTTCAAATATTAACATTTTAATGCTAAACTATTTTATTTTCTTTTTTCCATAGAAAAGGTCATCTATGGACCGGCACCCTGCTCCACATTTATACACTGCACTCTCCTGCAGGATTCTGTGGTTTCAGCAGGGGGTTCACTGGCCAGGAGTGAGTATAGCAACTTTTCAAAAGGAAGGTTCACTATATTTACATGTACTGTAACCACACACACACACACACACACACACACACACACACTCCTAGGGGCAGTTTAGAGTCACCAGTCAACTAAATCTGCATGTCTTTGTACTGTGGGAGGAAGCCGGAGTACCCGGAGAGAACCCACGCAAGCACGGGGACAACATGCAAACTCCACACAGAAAGGTCCCAGGTGGGGCCCGAACCCGGAACCTCCTCGCTGTGAGGCAACGGTGCTAACCACTGTGCCACCGTGCTGCCCCTACTGTATATACAGTGACAACTATATTGTTCTGTGGTTTTCCATTCATTGCTACACATTTTACAGCTTTAGGCTCAGAAACATTTTTCCGCGACCAAAGGCAGAGTTAAAACAAAGTCCATATTCAGAGCACAAAGAAGAAGAAAGATTTTAAAAAAGATGTGCTAAATGTAGTGGGTAGCCAAAACGTCAATTTCATTCCCTTTGTGCTGTTACATGTAAAAAGGTAAAGCTTGGTTTTAAAGATGACACTTAAAGTTTCTGTGAATAAGAAAATTCAGAAGTTTCTATCTTTGTCTAGATTGTTTAAACACCTGTATGAGGGTTTGATCAGTTTCTCATACTTCTAAAATGTAGCTTTTGAGAAACTGTCTTCCTAAAATGTTCCAGGTTTTTTTCTCACACCTTTTGCTTGAAAGAACTCAGCTCGTGAAAGTATCAAGATCCAAGAACACGTTTTTCCCACTCATAAATAACATCCGATTTTATTTCTTCAAAATTCTTACTTTGGATTTCACAAAGTTGTCAACACCGTTAACAGCATACACAACTGTTAAATATGTGACTAATCTTCAGAAAAGTTATTTAGTCATACTATATTTTGTTGGATATTTATGTTTATTGCACTAAAACAGCTGTCGTTCAGAAATGAGGTTTTATGACAAACTGAGGCAACAGATCTTCACAGTGCACTGACAGCTCCCAACAACATTTGGATCTAATGTCAGGAGGTGGCAAGTGAACACCATGAAGTAGAAGAGGCAAAATAAAGACAAACACATTCATCCCTCAGGTGGTTAGGACCTGCATGCCAGTCTATGTCAGAGGAGAACAAGGTAACAGAGTCTGATTCTCTCATATGGGAACAAAGCACGTCTTCATGGAAAGGTCAAAAACAGAAGATTACTTTAAAATCATCATTTAAACAGAGATATGCAATCTAATACATCAAAAAATCAAATATTCAGATAGACATATTGTGTCTTGACATGGGAGAATCATGTTTCATCATCTTTTATCTCTAAATATAATTTCAAATATATATTCACAGCAAGAAGGTTCTGGGTTTGAGTCCCGGCCAACCCAGTGCCTTTCTGTGCAGAGCCTGCATGTTCTCCCTGCGCCTGCATGGTTTCTCTCCGGGTACTCCGGCTTCCTCCCACAGTACAAAGACATGCAGATTTAGTTGACTGGTGACTCTAAACTGCCCCTAGGAGTGTGTGTGTGTGTGTGTGTGTGTGTGTGTGTGTGGTTGTCTGTCTACATGTCAGCCCTGTGATAGACTGGCAACCTGTTCAGGGTGAACCTCGCCTCTCACCCAGTGTCAGCTGGGATTGGTTACAACCCCCTGCACCCCTATTCAGGAATCAGCGGTATAGATAATGGATGGATATTAATTTAGGGCCCAAAAGGCAGTTGGCTGCTAGGCTCATAGAGTGGGTTTACCCAGTCATTGTAGGGTTGGTGGTTTGATCCCCAGCTCCTTGTGCTCCTTGTGTGAACCTCCTGTTGCTCCCATGGGCATGCCAGCAAATGTAGAGCTGTTAAAGCACATATACATTTCTAACCTTTATGTTACTTGATATTAAAGCTAGATAATAGATGAGATTTAAGGAGACTATGAAGTTCCTCTTAGATTTTGGAACTTTGTGTCATTCAAGAGAAACCACTGAGCTCTGAGTAAGATCTCGCTCATGTTCTCTTTTCTTCCCCTGCTCCAGGGCTAATTCCTCTTAAAGCACTTTTAGCTATTGCTCCATATTTTTCCTAAGGCAGCATTTAGGAGAAAAAGTTCAGACTTCAGTATCCTCCAAATAAGAATGTGATTTGCTTTTCAGGTGACAAAGGGAAGGCTGTTGTGAGCAGCACAGTTTTCCACTAGGAAAGGCTTACAGTTCACTTTTAATATCAAGTCTGAAATCTAGACATGTTTCTATGGACAGAATTACCTTGGTCTGGGTTTAACAGGAGTTCACGGAATCTGCTTGGCAAATTATTATTATTATAGCCTTATTATTTATGTTTAGCTTCCACACGTTTTTGCCACCAAAGTTTTAAATAACATAATATTTAGTTTCTCAACTACTTTTGGAAAAAAAGAAGAATGTTGTAATAAGCTGTATTTATAGAGCACCTGGAGCCAGCATAGAAAAATTTAATGACTGGATGGAAGAAAATTACTCGTCAATAAGTCATAAATTAATGTTCATATGTGGTGACTTTAATATAGATTTGTTGAATCCTAGCAAGCACACAGGAACGGAGGAGTTTATTAACACATTATATAGATGTGGTTTATACCCAAAAATTACAAAACCAAGTAGATTAACAACCCAGCATGCAACACTAATAGATAATATA
>NW_018127970.1:1265793-1331197 GCF_001952655.1 Monopterus albus | reverse complement strand
GAGTCGTTTCACCATCTCAGTGATCTAATGGGAAGGGTGTACCTGATATTCGGAGGCTCGAGCCTCTCCGCTGCCTTCTGGGTTGACACAAGTCTGGGATCTATTCTTGTTGCCCTACCTGTCAAACAGCCTTCTTCAGTCAAACATGTGTTTATTTACAGTATATAAATAATATTTATATAGAAAAGCAAATTGATCAAAAGTGATAAGTAGAAACAACAAATCGCGATATAGTACTGGTTGGCTGGCTGTTTCTGGTATTTTGCCTACCCCGTTTATTTCAATGAATCTACTGAAACGAGCCGTTTCTGTTTCTGTACAGTTTTGTAGGTTCAAAGTAAGTGTTAAATCAATTTTTCAACCTCTGTAGTGCAATTTAAAACAAAGGGAAATGGAACACATGCCCAAATCTACAAGTTTGTCACACATCAGCACAGATGAGAAAATGCACAGAGGCTTCAACTTTGCCTTATTTAGTGCACAACACCTACACGTCCCAAACAAATAAGAATATTCTGTCAAATGAGGGAAAAACAAGGTCACACTGACCAGAATCGCAGCAGGGTTCAGTCAGTCAGAGGAAAACCAAGCAGTACTGTGGAGAAGATTTCACAGTACATCCACACTTCCACAGCAGGACTCCACTCCAGAAATTTTGACGACCTACCAAACTCTGTACATTTTTTGTGTATCTAAATCAAAAGCTTTATTTATTCACCAAGACTGTTTTTTTTGTACAAATACCTGAAACAGTCCTAACAGTCAAGTTTGTCTGACAATACCAGAAAAAGTTCAGCATGTGTACGGTAGACCATGAAGTCTTTATAATGACCTCAGTGAAACCTACACTCCTGGAAACAGAGCTGCACTATTAAATGTCCTGTGTCCCCAGTGCACCTTTCATTTTTAGGCTCACCTAATTACTGACAAAAAATAAACTGCAGGGTGTGTCTGGCCTCATGTTGTTTTCTCAGGAAAGAGACACTCTTGAAAAGCAGCTACTTGTCTGCCTGGACAGTATAACTGGATAACACCAGGGTCATATTTTTCCTCTGTGCCAGCCTACATGAAGCATTCCCCTGCTTATTTATGCGCATTATGTTTTTTCCATCGTGGTCTGAGGATGGCTGTAGTGCTGCTGTGTTCCTGCCAAATGTGTATCCTAGTTGCAGTTGGCAGCACTTCTCAGGACACAGTCCAATGTACACAGTGCACCTGTCAGCTCTGACAGGTCAGTACAGTACCTGCAAGGAGAAGCCATGCAGGCTTCAGACACAGCAACACAACCAAGTGGGACTTAACCCTGCCATAGGCCCCTCTTCCACTGATTTATCACTAAGTCCAGCATCACAACAGCAAAAGCAAAGGTCACTCTCTCCCTTTAGCTTCCACCATTTATCAAAATTGACTGAAGGCACTGAACATTATCAGTGATGATTCTCATCCCACTGCGTCAGGCAATTTAGGCTGACAGCAGACTGATTTAGGTAGAGCACTTAGCTTGAAGTGCCTCAGCTGCTAAATTTTAGTTCTTCTTTTAACTTGGACATACATTATGAGTATGTGTGGTTTAATTTATCTAATTCTAACCTGGTTTTACAGTCTTTTGTTATTTTAAGTTGGTCGCATTATTTTATTATTGTTTTAAGATTGAATCAGTGTGAGTGTGTGGTCATGTTGCTAATTGAAGATGCCTACACCAAGACAAATGCCTGGTATGTGTTTAACTTGGCAAATAAAGTATGGATTTGAATTTGAAACTCACTGTATATTAGTTCACTTCATTTATACTTTATCACATCTTTCAAATAACATAAACATGTCTCTCCAGCTGTTCCGCCCAGCAGCTAACACTAGCAGGCCGCACCAGTACTATAGTCATACTGCCAGAACACAAGCATCAAAATAGAACAGTATCAAATCAAATCAAATCAAAATACTGTATTACTGGACCATTATTATTATTATTAATGATGTATTATAGTGTACATCAAATTTAATGCTGCTGCTGGTAAAGGTGGAGCTACTTTTACCCACCTTAAATACTTATAATTTCAAGTACTTTACATACTGCTGGTTAACCTTTCTTATGATTATACAGTATTTTGTTTTATTCAACTGATTCTTAGAAGTAACTAGCAACTAAAGTTTAAATAAATGTAGTGGAATAAAAAGTACAAGATTTTTCTCTAACATAGTAAAGTTGAAGTATGAAGTAGCAGAAAATGAAATCACACAAGTAAAGATATGTCAAAATTGTAGTTAAGTACAGTACTTGAGTAAATATACTTACTTCTGACTTTTGCAATGGTGAAAAAAACATCTCTAGTGAAACTAAGGATAAACAGCAACAAGTGTGCTTGTACAGAATCAGATGTAAATGTTTCACAGAATTAAATTTAAGCTATTGTTTTCAAATTACCGTCTTCCAGTGAAAACCAGTGAAACACTGATCATATCTCCAATAAGTTTAACGCGGGACCTGAACGCAGTGAAACCCCCATGAGAATCCCTATCTGAGTCCTATCAGACTCAGATGTTTAAACCAGTGTCTTTCCCATTCAATTCAATGAGAAAGTGTGTCCAGACTTTTGACTGATAGTGTACAATTCTTTATGACCTGAATATGAGACAAACTCTAAATAAATTTGTATTGTTAGTTTAACCCCAAGTGCCTCAGACTGTGATTATACTGGGCAAGTGTCAGATGTAAAATCTGAAACAGGAAGTTGCTAGAAAACAGCACAATACTTGGTTTGTTTTCTTAGAAGAAACAGAAGCTTCACAATAAATCCTAAAAAGAACCTGGAACATGTGAGAGGCTGTGCTGGAGTGTGAGGCAGTGTCAGATGGGAGGGGAGGAGGAGTCTTGCTGCGTCTACATATGTAAAGCAGCAGGGAAGCAGCAGTGTGTCAGACTGAGGCTCTGGCTCAACCTGAGCTCCTCACTGCTCTCTCCAACACATCAATCATCCAAAACAGGGCCATCATAGCCACACTGCATGCTGGGAGACATGCAGGTACGTGCACACACACTCTGCAGCATGCCGAAGCACACACAACTGAACAAACACACACAGAGTATACACTTGCGCATACACAAAGCACAAATATGTAGTGACTCACAAACACATGCACTCAGAGGTAAAACATACAAACATACAGTATATACAGTATCACAGTGCGCATGTGCACACACACACACAAGCAAACAGAATTGCAATTACACAAAAAAGAGACAAACACATACGGAAGCATGCACATAGTGAGTTACATATACAAACACCTACAGTGCACAGTGTACACAGACAAACGAATGTGCACACAGATTCACACTCTTCCGGACTCCCAGTCTCACACAAAGCATACAGACAAACAGAAATAGGTATCATGTGCCCACAGGGTGCCCTGGCCCCCGACCATCTGTGACGGGTGCCAACACACAGTGGGTGATATTTACATGGAATCCCACCCATATCTCTACACACACACACAAACACACACACAGAGCGAGAGAGAGAGAGAAAAGAAAAGAAAGAAATACTCACAAAGGGCCGTACGGATCGCTTGATCTCCCAAAACTCATTAAACATGTAGATTTATGCAAATATATGCACCTCTAGAAATCCACCTTGGGCCAGAGTGAGTAAGAGAGAGAGAGTGTGTGTGGGTGAAAGTACACGTTTGTGATAAAGTACGTGTGACTGTGTTTCCGCTGTAGCAACCACAGAAGCTTTGACAATGTCTGCCAAAGTTGAAGCCTTGTATTAGGTTGTGTAGCTCTGTGCAACTACAATAAAGTCTGCAGATGTTTTTACACTTGTTCACCAAATGTGAGCAGTACTTCTTTCTGTTACAAGTAGTGCATCAATTCCAGTTTTACCTTTGAAAGTAACTAAACTTTATTTATAAGTCAAAAGTACCATCATCACATAAAAAGCAGAAAGATCTACATTCCACGTTTCCTATTTCTAGTCTTCTTACTTTACACCTAACACGTTTCCTATTTCTAGTCTTCTTACTTCACCTTAGGATTAGAGACAGTGCACAAAACTTTGCAACAATATTCAAAGGCAACACTTAAGTAATATAATAACATTAGTTTTGCAGTTAGCAGCCCCCTGTACTCACAGCCACCGTACCTGTGCTACAGTGTGTGAAACATAGCAATCAGTTAGTAGAACAAAGTATCAGAAATGTGCTTAACCCTTGTCTTTACTGATTCCTGAAGATATAATACATTACTAAAAGTAAAAAGGTACACACAGAATCTACTAAACAGTTTTTAGTGAATTTTCTGCTTCTTGATTGATATTGTACTTTGTAATCAGCTAAAAGGTTTTTAGGTGATAACTTGATAAATATCTTCACATTGCAGTTGATATCACATGCTGCTGGTGAATATCTCCAAATATGACAAACTATAAATGTAATCATGATAAACATTCTGTGTTTTACTTTTCTTGCTGAAACTCGAGATAAGAAACAATCTTATGATATATTCAAGTGAATTTGTGTGGAATGAGCTCTAAATGTTTTGCTTTAGTTTATCACCTTCCTACAAAGACCTGCAGTATTTCCTCCATTTGCTACATATACGGCTTAAACTCCATTGTTTTTGAATGATTCGTTGGTTATTACTGTATATTCTCAGGTAGTCACTGTGCGCATCTGGTTTGTGTAATCTATTGGAGAGTCAAGAGCCGACGAACAAGAGAGACCCTAGCTAAAGCACAGAGATGATGATGGTAAATACATGATCTGTCAGTCATGGGATGGCTCTATGGTGTGTTTGCACTTGTATGGCCAACAGTGTGAGGACCAGTTTGACTTTTATACCATGGGAGTGAGGACACTTTCTTACACATTGTCAGAAGGTTATTTGAGGATTCAGGTGACATATGAGTTTGTCTGTGTGTCCTTCGTAGATTAGTGTAAGGGTTGGAGTTAGGCATTTATTTGTGATGGTTAAAGGGAATGCATCATGTCAGTGAATGTCCTCACAAAGATAGCTGTAGCAACGTGTGTGTGTGTGTGTGTGTGTGTGTGTGCATGTAACCACAGTGCTGCAGGCTAAATGGTGCCATTATAGTCCTACAACAGCGCTAGTCACAGTCCGCTAGAGTCTGAAAGTCCTCTGGGAATCAGAGATGTCTCTGGTCAAAGATCGGTGCCACCCTGCTACACACAAACTCCCTGCAGACATGGCAGCATGGAGCAAGGTGGACTAGAAAGGAGAGTAATGTGTATTTGTAATTCTATTTGGGTGCCGGGCATTTAAAAAAACTACAGAAACATTTCTCTTGACAAACACTGTTCCTCTTACTCTGTGATGCACAGGACACCCTGACAAAGGTTTACTTTTGGGAGAAAGTAATTCAACTGAAAACAGCTGACAGTGAGGTGCACTGATTACATGGGCTAAAGGGGATGCAATGAAACAACATTTTCAAGTGCCTGCAGCACAGTAAACAAATACTGCTGGATATCTCTGAGAAGGATATCTGAAAACCTAAAAGGACCTCCATTCCAACCATGAACATGCTAAACAAATGGTTTAAACTGTTGTACTTTCCATTTCCTATAGAAAGTTAAGCTCCTAACAATGCATGTGATGTGGATGGAACTACTTAAAAGAGAGGATGAGAAGGAAATTTAAAAAAACAATGTGTGTGTTAGAGTGAGAGAGAAAGAGAGAGAGAGGGGAGGTAAAAACATAAAGGGTGAGAGAAACAAGAGACAGAGCTAGAGTCAGAATGGGAAACAGAGACAGGAGGAAGAAAGAGAATCTAAGGGTCAAATAATATCAGCTATACTTTTATTTGCCTATTTACTAGTCTTAATGGTATTTCTAAATATTGATGATGATATATTATTGTTTTCAAATCATATAATTAATCATCAGTTCAATGCATTCTGCTGTTTGTTGGGCTTGTATACTGCCTGCAATCCACACTGATCCACAGTAAAAGCACAGAGCTGAGCCGCGGCACCACAGATGGTGGTAGAGCAAGCACAGTGGAGAGCAGACACAGTATGAGAAGAGAGAGAGTGTATTTCCAGCCCTTCAGTGTCATCTCCTTCACAGGGCTGGAAGGTCAGCTGAGCCTCGAGCCGTAACACTCGCTCTCCGACTTTTATTTCAGCAGCACCACAGCACTCTTTGACAATTGTCATCATGACAAATCAATATAGACCCCCCAGTCCATCTGCTGCCCTTGAGTTTTTAAACACTGATCCAGCAGATATTCCAGGGCCTCCATTTTACAGTTTACCCTTCATTCTGTTGCTCTCAACTTCAAGTGTTGGAGGAGTCATCTTATTTTCAGCACCCTGTGTTTGTGTGTGTGTACACGTCTATCTTACAGTCTATGATAAAGTTGACAGCCAGTAAGACATCAGTGTGTGTGTGTGGATTAGCGGTGTACTAAGGCATGCAGCACATCAGATGCAAGCGTTAATTCGTGTTGCCAACATCACAGTGACTCGTCTCGGCCCTCCGGTAATGAGCAGCGGCGCTGTTATGTGGCTCGGCTTCACGGTGTTTCCTACCCGTCTCTACAACACAATGGTCCCTGGTAATTGGTTACAGAGGGGACAGTAAATCTGCATGAGGACGTGGGAGAGATGCAGAGACGGGGAGATAGAGAGAAGGAGTGTGTGTGTGCCTGCAGGAAGAGGTAGGTGATAGAGGACAAGGGTGGGTGTCTTTCATCTTCACAGTTTTTTGTCTGTAAAGCTCCAACTGTTTACAAGGATTGATGCCTACACACACACACACACACACACACACATATACATATATACAGTGAGCCTCGCTCCACCTCTACCAGCTACAACCGCCCACACATATATATACAGTAAATGACCTCGACTGTGGGTATGGAGTCTAATCAGACGTCGGCAGTATTGTGTCTGTCAAACCCAGCCAAGGTTACTTAACCTTCAAATCTTAATTTCCCTTCCATTTTAGCTCCTTCCTCCATATCAAACATCGCCACATCTATGTGAGGGGAAAAAAAGAAGGAAAAGGAGAGTGCGGGGAGGAAAATGAAGATTGTCATGCTTGGCTGAAGCTCAGAGATGAAAGTAGAGAATGATTCACATTGCTATAGCAAAATGAACTAAACCAAGCTGAGCTGTGCTGGGCTGTGCTATTTTTAAACTTCTATGCACTACAACTACTGGGAGAGGACAATATGAAGCAGTGTAATCCATTTCTATAATATGAGAAGGTATGTAAAATAGGGTTTATAGGGGAGTATAAAGTAGTCTATTTGATTTGCCAAGAAGTTGGTTTTGTGTGTCTGCGTGCATGGTGGTGGCGGTGGGGGGGATACATTTTAAAAGCAGACTGTATAGATAACAGCTAACAGGCTCCTAACATGCTAATAATGATAACATTTATATGCTCATGTCAAGCAGCAGGTATGTTTTCCATGTTCACCATTAATACTGTATGTTAGTATGCTAAACTTTGTTAATTAGCACTGAACCAAAAGGCAGCTACAGTAGGTGTCACTAGTGTTTCCTAAAATAAATAAAAACTGATGGCAGCAGGGTTTTGTCTCTCACCTTGAGGGTCCAGAGGCCTCGCACCTGCTCCCCCCAGCAGTGAACTGTCATCAGGGTCCAGTTTTTCAGGCCAGCAGTGGAGGCATCATTGGGCCGTGTGTCCAACAGTAGTGATACCGTGCCACCTGGAGATTCCAGGCTTATAGAGAGGTCACCACGACACACAGCGCTGATGCTAACTCTCACCTGGTGAGAGACAGGTGGCAAGGAATGGAAAATAGAGGGAGGTGTGAATGAGGAGATTAATGGAGGGATAAAGAAAGAGGGAGAGTAAGAGGGAGGAAGTGTGCGGACAGAGACAGCGCAACACGTAAACATGCTGTCTTCCACTGATGACATTTAGCAACTTGTCAGTACCACTGTTTATTGAGTATGACAGAAATAAGTAAAAAAAGGCTGGCCTTTATTTTTTAATGGCACTTTACTGATTAAATACTGGAATTTTTTACCTTAAAGGTGAATCAACATCCATTTAAACTAAGCAATATGCATTTTAAAGAAATATGCTTTGGGTTTTGTGTGGGTTAGATGTAATGTGTTAATTTGTGAGCTGTAAAGATGCAGGTTGGTGGATTTTGTTGCCTCTGCACAAAGCCTGATGAAGTGTCTCCACATTTCCAGTCGCTGTGTTAAACTAAGCTAACTAGCCAGCTGATGGTGATTTATATATGCCATACAGACATGAACGAGGCATCGCTCTTCTGATCTAACTCTAGGCAAGAAAGCAAAGTAAGTCTATTTCCCAAAACTGTCAAATTGTAATTACTACTGATATCTGAGTTAAGACGTGTGACACATAAATGAATAAACAGTGTAGATACACTTAATTACACTTGATCACAGTAGTTTTAGAAGTGCTGCAGTTCAGTGCTAACACGTCTTGTTTCCAGAGTTTAGAGCCAGATCCTCGGTACTGTCTGAGGTACTATGTGTTCCAAACAGATGGACAAACTACTGATTTTTCCATGGCCACCCAAAGGTGAAGACAATGAAAAGTAGGGACCAGAAAGAAAAGACAGAAACAAAAAAAAAAAATAAATTTGAGGAGAACATTAGCTAAATGATTTAAATAAACACATGTACCCCCCCAATTCCCACCCAGTAAACACTCTCCCTGTCCCTGTTCATCACAAGCAGCACATCTGGTGTGACAATGGCACATCGCAGAGAGAACCGCTAAGCTGCAAAAAGACTGACAGCCCGCTCCTGTTTACGGCGTGTTACCACGGCAACACATCCATCAATCACACCTTACAGCGATGGCCTGACCCACGCTTTCTGCAGAGCTGCAAAGATGAAGCCTTTTCAATTTACATGCTGACACACTCTCGCTCTCTGCCTTTCCTCGCTATATCACAAGCACACGCAATCACAAGCACAACAACTCATAAACGAAGGACAAACAGACAAACTCATATGTGCATGTATGCAGACACATACAGCACATATGCCTGCTGACATAGTCAAACATAAACACATTGTCATGTATCCGCCTGTACTCCAGAAAACAGTTTTGCCGTTTTCCGCAAATGACACAGCCGACACATTACACATCACAGTATGTTCCTTTTTCCATCTCTTCGATTCCCAGATAAAACACATGACACAGAAACCCTGAAAACAATTTATATGAAATCTTCGAGCTTTCCTGGTTAACAGAAGTTAAGCTTTGAATGCATTCTTCTCAGTTTGTGTCTTGTCAAGGGCAAAAAAAACATGGGTGTGAAACACAGGTTGTAAGATCAGGTTTACTACAGAACCACAGCACATGAATATAAGAGAATATCTAGCTTATCTAACTTTAAGAAAAAAAAAACGACTTTCCCACCTTTTCTGTGTGTTCTTCATGAGCCAGTTTGTGACACATGGGGACTTGTCCAGAACGTTCAAACCCTTTCTTGGTAAGGTTAAATCTAACCTTAATGGGACACAAGGGGGCTTGTTCTACTATGAATTTATTAACCAGTGTTAGTGTGCATCTTAGTTTGACTACTGAGGTTTGTTGAAGCTAAATTTAGTGTTGGTGCTTTTCAGGGGGATAGTACCTTAGGTACAGTAGTTACCACTGTGGTTAAAATGTTTGGCAGAATAATGCAATGTCTTCTTGTTGAATTGCTTATACCAATTTGCTTGGTTATTTCGTGGTGGATGTGAAGGCAGCAGCGTTTGTCACCAAGCTGTTTGGTTTACAAACATATTTGAGAGATTATAGCCACATGTTATATTAGAGAAGCCATGCTCTCCCTTTGTAGGCTGAACTGGTTGATCTCAACCAGAGATCTGTTCTTCTTTTTGCCTTAGTGTGGCAAAGAATGTGGATGAAGAGTGGTGAGCATTTCCCTACTTTTTAGAGGGTTGCCAGTTTTTGGCTGCCTTTTGGTTCTGGTGGAATTAGCACATAAATACCCACCAATAATATCTGTGCTAGGACTATGGTTAAGAATAGTCCTCAAATTATATGTTGCTGCATGTCCACAACTTGGTAGCTTGGTCTGACAGCTGTGTAAATATAAACACTTGTTATTTGAGTTTTGTTGTAGCTTTGCTTCCTTAGTTTGGTTTTTAGTGAGCTTTTTGTCTAAATGAAAATTTGGGTATGTGCTTATGTGTCAATTCTAGTGTTGTATTTAGTAGCTGGAATTTTGTGAAGACAGTACTGCGCCTCACTTCCTATAGCTGACATCCACCCTCCCTCTACTTTCAGGTTAGTGTTGCTGTTAGTTTTCATAAATTCCCCTTGTTTTATTATAACCTTTGCGGACAGGAGCACAGACGTCTTAGGCTTTCTGATGGAGTTAAGCTAACTCTCTCTTTCCACTCTTTATGCTAAGCTATACAACTGCTGACAGTCATGAGTGCGGTAGGGTTCTTTTCATCTAAGCCTCAGCAAGAAAGAAATAAGCATATTTCCCAAAATATTAAACAATTTCTTTCACATACCTGATTATTAAGGGATGCCAAGAAATATCATAAAACTTCAAATATTTTAATTTCCAAATTATTGCCTGGGAAAAAAATCAACAATATTCAATATACTGTATATTTATGGTATTTGATTTAGACAGAAGTGTCTGTCTAACCTGAACGTGCTCGAGGGTGTTGATCTTGTTTGCACTTCCATGGCAGGCCTCCGATATGATGTTCACACTGACCCCACCTCCTGGAGAAAGGATCCTACCAAAATAAAAGTCATTATATTTGCCAGTGAATAACAAAACCTTGTTTGTCCATGCTTATTACACACATACTACACACACATAAAACATTTACAGCATGGATGATTATAAGAGGAAGGATTTTCGATCCCTGCGCAGGAAGCTGTTTTGTAAAGGCAGGTACAATAAAGTGAGGAACAAAGAAAAAGTGAAAGACAGAACCTGAGACCAAAGTATGAAATCTAAACATATATATATTATATGTATGTTTATTACCTGGTGGGATGGAGTGTGAGTTCTTGAATGCACTTCCTCTGTGGAGCTACTGTCCTAAAGTGTGCGGCCTGCTGCACCATCAGCCCGGCATCCAACAATCCAAAGCCATACCTGAAACAAGGAGGGAACATGCACTCTATTATACTGTATACTATATGTGACTATATATGATAAGCATATGATAATAAATATGACAAACACAAGTATGCTCTTGTGTTTAGATCCTCACATAGTGTATGTGAATTGGAGACTTTTTATGTGAAAGTGCTGCAGGTGCAGAGTAAGTGCTAATGGCTCCGACATGAAGCAGCAACAAGTGATCAACAAAGATGATGTTGTCCTCTGACACAATCACTTCCCGCTTTGTCCGGACTGAGGGTGAGGGCTCCCGTTTGTGCCGTCTGTAATTGCCGTGAGGATTGATTCTGAACAATGTGTCATCTCACTGACTGCAATCAAGCCTCATTATTCATGCTTTACCACCCCAGCTATTGGTGCTGGAGTCAGAATGGTCGACCCCTAAGCAGCGTCACTGCCTGGTGACTGTATGACCACTGCCTAGCTCTCTCTCTCTTCCACTTTACTGCTCCTGCTTCACCTCTCATGCCTCTTTATGTCTCTTTTGAATCATTCACTCTCATCTTTTTTCTTTAACCTCTCTTTTCCACAGAGCAGCCTGCTCTTCAGCGTTCTTTTCCTCTTTAAATTCTCCTTCACTCTTCCCCATCAAACTGAATTTCTTGCATCAGAATTCTCCTCTACTGCTTTGGTGATGCTGAGATCAAGTTTCTCATTCATTCTTCCTCAAATCTTTCATTTCGTGCACCTTTTGTCTTTCAGCTCTCCCTTGTTAAAACAGAGTTACAGAGCCATAACAACCTTCATCCCTCCTCCTTCTTGGAAATCCAGAGGGGGTGACAAAGAGCTAATTTCTGCCATTATTACCATACAGGCCTAATGCTGTTAATCTGCAATGAGTGAAATTCATTATCCTGATGACGGGGTCTCTCTGAGCAGCAGAGAGGGAGACAGAGACAGGAGAGAGGAGAGGGCTGATCAATAACTCAATCTGCTGCCCTGCATGGAGCTCCATCTCCTCTGTCTCAGACTGTCAGTGTGTCTGAGGAGGGGAGGCAGGAGCTGCAGCCTGCGCCGTCCTCATCCTAACAGCACGCCACTCGATCAATGGACACAATTTAATCAGCCACTATCACCACCAATGACTTTTAGCATGTAGGACCCAGCATAACAATATCAAGCAGACAGGTGTGTGAGGTTGGGGTATGCTGCTGAAGTTCAAGGTCATTTGAGGGGTTTATGAAAGCTGCAAAGATTTGGAGCAAAACACAGCTGACAACAGCTAAATGCAGAAGACTATACTGGTGACGGCTAAAGCATCAGCTGACAGGGATTCTAATGAAGAATTGGGCCAAATGTTCCAAATGTGCCAATATTACATGACTGAATATAAAAGCACTGCTATTTAGTGAGCAATGTGTGTTAAACTGTCCTTATTCTATATTCTTCTATTATAAACAAATTACAAAAGGAAAACTCTCTTACTTTGTCTCTAATTACTTTCTGACCTACCCAGACTCTTTACTGCACAGCCCTAAGTGCATTAATTCCCACTGAAAGCATACAGTATGTCTTTAAACACATGTCAGAATAAAATATACTTTCATTTTATAAAAGGCCACAGCAATCTCCAGAAATGTTTGGGCACTGTAGGTTTTGGCAAACATCACTCAAACAGGAGCAAAGAGTACATTGTTGGAACTATTTTCAGTGGCAAATTAATCCACATTTTGTGTGCTAGGCAGTATTAATGACACCAGGGTGGGGTTTGTGGGATTGACTCTAAATAAACTACAGTGCCCATGTTCAAAAAAGTGATGTAAGGGGCGACCTGGTGCAATACTGTGGTTCATTGATGTGACAAGAAAAGAGTTCTGTGGCACAGGATGCGACTTTTTGGGCCTTGGCTACAGTGATCTAGCATCTGTAAGCTCAATTCATGGTGGCTATTCTTTTGTGTGGAATTTGTTGACCATAGAAAAAATATAGACTCTTATCAACTCTACCTTTAGGGCACACACACCTTTTCACATGGTACTGCTCTGTGGCAAACTCACCAACCACAACACAATCAAGACCTGTCTTATGTTCAGTATATATTTAATGTAATGGTCACCATAATCACATTTGCATTAAATGTATCCAGCTGTGATAAATAATTAACTAAAATGAATGCATTCATTTTGAAATATGCCACCTTACTTGTTTTATAATGTAAACATTATTAATGTATATCTTAGTCTGTAAGGAGTCCTGCTACAGTATTTTGAAGAAAATACTGTAATTCTTCATCTTTACTGTAAATAAATGATCACATTTCTGGAGTTGGCTTACTTGAACAAAGACAAAGAGACACTTAAACAGATGTGGATACAAATCAGTAGCACAACGCATATCCTTTTTTTTGACCACCTTATAAAGCAGAGCAGTACAATAAAAACACCAGCACTAAAAATAGGTCATGGGAGATATTTCACACTGACCCTGACTTCTCATAAAAGAGAACCTACTGGTGATCAGGGTTTGCAACCTTTTTCCCTTTTAATGATTAGATATACCCTCCACACCCCACACCCCTTAGCAAGAGCTGTGCACCTATTAAATCCTATAGCTCCTGCAGATCGATCGGGCCTGCCCCAGCTCCATAAACCCACACCTGACATATACATAGAGAGAGCTCCAGGAAACAGGTTTACCCACGATAGAACATGATGAAAATGACAGATTTTATGTCCCCTGCCATGTCAGTGAAACAGTTCCACTGTGCTGAGCTGCTTTTCAAGAAGACACCCTGGCCTTTCAGCTACCTCATCATCAGTAGCAAGGAATGGAGCAGCACATTCCAGTCTTGTGATTTCTCCAAATAGAAACGTGTGCAGAAGATTTATAGCTGTAGTGGTTTGTGACATTTGTCAGTAGTTTAATCACAGGCTGTGTAAATTTTCTTTCAAGAACATGATTGAGATTTTTGAAAATACTGCAAAAATGTTTAAAATTAAAATGTCTTTAAGATGAAACCCACATAATGTAATGAATATCAAGCAATTAGTCATCCAATTTTCAACTTGTTCTTTCTCCACCTCCTGCGTGGTCGGAGGGAGGTTGAGCCAAAGCAAGCCGACTACAGAGTGACAGCCGATCTTCTGTCCACGCAGCACGAAGCATGTTAAAGCCCCGACCCCCCGCCTCTGCACAAATCGAATCTACGGCCCTCGAATTTTCTCCATCCACTCTTACTCCGTGATGGCAAATGCTCTTGCAAACTCTTACTCCTTCTTTCTTTTTATCCATTAGGATGAAGGCCACTCCCCCACTACCCCCACCCCCAGGGCCTCTTTGTAAGTGTCAAGCCACCCTTTTCACTTTTTGTTCTGCAGGCCTTCCCAGGTCCTTTCACTGTTGATATTCACACCATCTGCCAGCAACAGAGGAAGGTCCCCACAAACGCAACTAGTTCTGAGACACAAAGATCTCCAGGGTCAAGGTCTTTGCTTCGTCTTTGCACACAGCATTAAAAACAAAGATTTAACAACTGCTATGCTGCAACCAAAACTGATTTTTGCAGCTATATAGGGACTTAACTATGGTGGTCTCACCCCTTGTTTGCAGTGGTCCATCCTGCTAAGTCCCTCCCAGTCGAAGTGGCTGTAAAGAATCACTCAAGCCGCACTAAGCAGCTGCCTGTGAGTTAGGTCATTTTCCCAGGAGCCACAGAGTAGGCATTGGCAGGACCTCAAAAAGAGGGGACACCATCTGTTCAGTGCCTGAAAAGGTTGGTGACACCTTCTGTGGTATCAACAACTTCTAATTAAGTGGCCAGAAATGCAGCAGCAGCTTCAGTGCATGATTTGTGGGCTATTTATCCTGATGACAACATAGCAGATCCCTGGTCAGTTTTTATGCTCTTCTCCATCTCATATGGCCATGAACTCATGAAAAGCGAATACAATAAACACTTAATGACTGGTGCAGGCAACAAAAACTATATTTACTATTGTTTTCTGTGATTTTTGTCCTCCTTTTGTTCTGCTTAATTGAATGTTTATCAGGAGCATATGAAACTGCATTAGCCCTGTGGTCATTCCCAGCATGGTTTGTTTCTGTTATATCATGATGCACTAATTTCATTAACATAGTGATTTAAATGAATTAACAAATAGACTTAACATTTGTTTGATTTCCATCGCTCTTACAGTCGAGTCTGCTGCTTAGGAATGGTACTAATTAGGCTTATTAAGTAATTAAGAAGAGGTCTTAATTATATCTGCGCCACTGGGACCTGCACGCCTGTAACCATGAAATGCTGCGCTGCGCTGCTGCGCTGCTCAGCTTTTTCAGTTTGGATGTTATACTGTACAAATTTAATGCATTTAACTTTTTGAATGTGTGTTTATAGAAAAGATTTTGGAATATATTTGTACCAATCTATTTGGCTGAAACTGAGAAACTGTCAGTAGCCTTCAGCAACCAACCCACAAAATGTCTAGCAATTTCCTTGCAAAAAGAGTTAAAAGTCTAATGAAATATATTGCAAGGAGGAAAATGAGGGGCTTGGCATAGGCATGGACTTAGTCTCAGGAAAATGCACACCAAACAGCTCTCTCAGGCCCTGCAGCCATCAGTCAAAGTAGCAGCCACCCGTCCGTCCCCTTCTCTTACACAAGGAGACGTCTATGAAAGCAACGATGATCTACACTCCATGACCTCACTCTCAGTGTCCAACATATTTTGATTTGTAGCTCTAGTGTTATTCAAACACAAATTCAAAAGAGGATGAAATTCAGCAGAGAGCTTTTGTTGGACGCACACCAAGATACAGTCCTTTTAGATGTCTGTGCCCTTGTGGGGAAAGAGGGAGTGAGAGAGTGAGTGAGTTAGGGAGAAGAGGAAAGGATTGAGTTAGCACTGCACTACAAGCTCAACCAAAGACTCCCTACCAGGTCCCGAGTGCTTTCCTTTCAGTCCAGACAAAGCAAGACCTAAACCAAGAGCCTTTGTTTGCCTCTTCCAAGGGATGAGTTAAATGTGACAGAGCAAACTAAAATTTAACTATCAAAAACAAGGTCTGTTTTATGTGTTTATAGAACAGTTTGACATCTGCCAAAGAATTTTATCAGTGGAGATCCATCAAGTTCGCTCTCTATTCTACATAAGGTATGTTAGAGCATAAGATGATGGTACTTTCAGTTTAAAGGCCAGTTTAAGGGCATATGGCATTATGATGACTACATCAAGACAAGTAATGGAAAGCAAATCAGTAGCATCAATAACCAGAAATCTATTGGATAACAATATCTGTTTATCATTTAGCAGGCTAGCTAGCAGCAGGCGACCGGAACTCATCTTTGAAACGGTCATAATTATGTTGTTATGATTATGAAACCATCACGGCTTCATTACGTTTTGCCAAACAAACTACATTGTTACGTTTAATCACAAACATGACTTGGTCAAGTTTAGGAACAAAACTACGTTGTTACGTTTAGGAACAAAAACTCTTGAAAAACAAAAGCCACACACTGGGATTAAACTCAGCTTTCCTGTGCTGTGTGTACCTGGATATCCACCCCAACCTCCTCCTGCTAACATGGACTTTGTTTTTCTATGTAATACGTCATGTTACTTAGTTCTTAATCGTGTCTTAATTAATATGGTCACTAGATGTTGCCATATTATAGCACAAAACAGTTTGGCGTAATAACCTGCTGGCACAGACAACATATACTGTCAAATTTTACTCCAATAATGAAAACCTTAACAGACTCCTTTGGGATTTGAGAGGTCTAACACTGCATATAAAGTCCTGATATCCCCTATCACAGATATGAAATATGAAATTCCATGTTTTACAGCCATGTCTTCCAAACTGAACATTAGGGTCAACCAAATACTAAATTAGCTCTCCAAAATCCAGAGCAGATTTACCTACAACTGTCACTCTCAATGAGGAGGAGTTGAGGAGGATGAGTACACAGGCTGTTGTGGAATTTTATTTTGAAATTTCTATTGTTTTTCTAACCCCCTAGCAAAATATCAAAATTGCTACTTGTACATGAATTATGCATTAGAGGGTTAGAAGAGCGCAGGGCCCCAACAACCCCCCACTCATCTTGTAGTGCAGTGCAGTAGGGTGGAGTGGGGTGTGTGTGTGTGCGTGTGTGTGTGTGTGTGTGTGTGTGTGTGTGAGACTGTGTATCAGGCACCCCCTCTGTTTGCCTGCTGCACCCCCCTGCCGAGAGACATGGCACCCCCTGCAGGAGGTGCAGCGCTCCACTACCCCTTTCCCTCAGGGCGAATCGGTGTATGTCACACACAAAAACACACTCGGCTCATTCAGCCCATTTTATCTGCTGACCCATCAATCAAACACACACATACTTACTGTAAAGAGCCTCCACTCCGTTGCATAGTTGCTCTAACATGAGGTGACAGTGGGATTGTTAGTCTGTGGATAAGTTATATCTTTAATTTCTCATACACACTTTCTTCACTGTCTGTCTCCCTTCCAATGCACATGTATATAGACCACATGCTCAGACAGAGTAACTGGCTCAGCATAAAAAAAATTTAAAAAGAGGAGGTCTGGATAATTAATTAATTTATGTGGCTGAGGTTGAGACATGAGGCCAGTTTTACAATCCCACCAGGGGAACTGGGGGTAGGGGGGAGAGTGAGAGACCCACTGCCCTCGGTCAATCTTTGGTCTTGCATGAAATGGAAATGGCACACCAGAATGAATTAGGTGTGTAAGCACTCTGTCTCTCTCTCTCACACACACACACATATCTTTCATAACCCTTACATCCATGTAAGGGCTTTCACAAAAACACAAATGCACTTTTCACACATGCATATAAACACTCAACTGTGACTGAAGTACATATTCGTCTGGATTTAAAGAGCTGACAGAGTTGCAACATTATTGATCCTGTTAGAAATTAACCCGTTCTTTTGTTGGAAGCACGAGAAGTGACGACAGGAGAGGACTGTTTAAAATCAGCAGAAAGTTTACTGAATGTCTGATCACAGGTAGGCCTTACAGCGCTGGGATCAGAGAGACAGAGCTCCCGCCCGAGTTCCATCCACTGACCCCGAATTAAGGTCTTACAATACATTTTATCTTCTTGGGCTGCTCTGCCCTAAACAAAGGTACAACAATTCATACATAGGTGTGGGTGCAAAACAAGCCAACTTGTCTTTGCTAAAATGTAACTAGGTTGTCTGGTCACAAAGAGATGCAGACATCTAGTCTCTACACAGAAGTTACAGCATTCAAAGTAAGCAGATTCTGCTTCATTACAGCTGTAAGATATATAAGCAAGGGAAACAAATGCATTAAAATAACCAAAGCTCAGTAGTTCTGGACAATCATCAATACAGCTGTAATATGTATAATCAAGTAAGATAAAGTTATGAAAGGTAACTAATGGGAAGTAACTAAAGCTGATAAAGTAACTAGAGTCTATAAGACTCAAATCTTACAATTCTCAGACAATTCACAGACAGACCAAATGTAAACAAACCAGGCTGGTCTCACCATATTTTCTAAACAAGATGGCACTGCTTTATTTACAGTGATAAATGTAGGAAAACTCTGACAAGACTGATTTCTTCTTCCCACTCAAAAAGTGCTTGATCCTAAAGTTGAGTTTTGTTTGCATCCAATTTTTGTTGATAAGGGCTAGGCGTTGAACTTCAGGAAATGAAATGTGGGTGTTTACTTAGAGTGTGTTTGCAACTTTTCCAGGGACTCAGCAGACCCATGCCTACTTTCTGAGAACAGGACCAATGGTTTAACGGTATTTCCACTACCATGACTTTCAAAAACCCTTTGCTGTGGAGGGTGCAGCACTTTCTGATGGCCCAGAAAATATCACAGTGAGACTGGTAGTACTTGGTGTCCTTTTCCACGTATGTAAGTTACCTTTATCATTTGTTAAACCTATTCAAACATCAGAATGGCCCAGTAGTAAATACAGAGAACAAACCAATGTGTGTTTCTGAATTAATCAGTTTAGCTCTTTTAGCTCAATAGTTTCTGGAACTGAAAAATAGCCAATAGTCTTTGATCAGGTGGTTCCTGATTTAATAAAATGACTTTATTTGGGCAAAGTTCTCAGCTCTTTCTTGTGTTTAGGCAACAGATGTTCTTTTACACACACAGCAGTTATAGAACAACATTACGTTTCATTTTTCCTGTGTGGAGTTCGCATGGTCTTCCTGTGCCTGTGTGGGTTTCCTCTGGCTTCCTCACCACAGTCCAAAGGTGTGCAGGTTCAGTTATCTGGCAACTTTAAATTGTCTCAGCCTTGTGACAGGCTGGCGACCTGTCCAGGGTGTGCCCCGCCTCTCAGCCAGTTTCTTTTATTCATTTTCTTTTAGCTGTGATTTTGGTTTCTACCGACTTCTGAGGTTAAAATCTGGCTTTAACTGCTAAATAATCAGTTATGTCTACCAGCTAGTCTCTAAATGTCTCTGACTGCTGTTTGGTGCTGTGCAGGTAGTATACAGTGAGTTTTTGCTGAAAACAGCTGGCTGCTGTGGTCAGAAACAACATTAGCGCACTGAGAGTGAACCAGAACAGTAAAGCTGTGGGTGACCAGCTAATCAGTGAGCTGAAACTCACTATAAGGTTCCATAAAACTGAGGAGTGCTGCAGATTTGGATGATCATTCTAAGTTCATGACTAGAAGTGACCCTTTTCATGTTGTTGTATTGCTTTCACATTGCCATAACAGGTATAGTTGCTTTAGGTCTGGCATCACACAAGTGTAGTTCTGTTATCACTAATCTGAACATCAAATTGATATTATAGCTGACATTTTTAAACAATAACCAGGCATTGTGATGATGTAACAGCCAAATTTTTGTTAGAGAGGAAAACAAAATCACCTAAATGCCTAATGGAGCATGTACATATACATAAGCCTGAACAGAAAACATTTGGCAACATTCTGTAAAATCACCAGAATGTCATTTTGTTTTGAGGATATACAGTACTCCACTTTCACGCAGGGTGTCAAAATACATTTCTTGGCTGCTTAAATCCTGGCAGCGAGGTGACGACTGTAATGTAAGAGAGGAGTGTAGCTTTTCCACACTCCTAGACAGTTTGTCTGTCAGGCTGAGGGTGGGATCTGGAACTTGAGAGTATTTCCCCCCCTTTTTCACCACAACCCTGTGTTAATGGTTGTCACATAACAACAGGCTGGGAGAACACAACACACACACACACACACACACACACGCACACACAGAGCTCTGTTGAGGAGGAAAGTGGCAGGTACATCACGTCTATGGTAATAAAACAGCAGATGGAACTGGCAGGCACACACAGCACCTTGTGCTTTGACACAAACGCACACATACTCTTCCATGTGCACACACCCACTTGTTCATACATTACAAAAACACACTGACACAAACACGCAAGAACAAGCTGCTTTTACCTTAAGGTGATGAAATATCGTGTCTGAAAATAAATACACTGCCACACTTCGCACATGCGCGCAGCAAGGTGGGAGTTTGACTTTCTCTTGTCAGTGTGTTAAAAGGTGCAGGTCAGCTATATTTGGCTCCTTTCTTATAAGGAAGAAGAGTGTCAAGAGTGTTGGTCCTAGAAAGTGTTATCTGCTTCTGACCTGTCTCTCCAGGGCATGGAAAGAGCGACGGTGTAGCTACTGGCCCTGATATTCTAAGAGATAAATCATCCTTAGTCCCTCTCTAACAGCCTGACAGACAGACAGGCCTAAGTACCTGGGAGGGTGGCAAAGGGACACTTTAAAACCTCCGGTGATGAGGAGTATTGCCGTGAAGAAAACAGTTAGCCGCCCCAAGCTCCCTCCTATACCAGTCCCCTCTCCTAACATCTCTGGCTGCCATTTTGGCTACATGTCAACCACCATTCCGGCTCTATCTCATGTCACTGTCCTGGCTGTGGTTCAATTCTCACGTTGGCTCCTGTTCAGCCTCCATTCTGGCTCCGCTTCAAGCTCCACAGCAACTGCGTTTCAGGGGCTTCTTGGTGGCTCTGTTTCAGCAAAGTCCCCCTCCTCCCCCACTTTCAGTTTCAGCACCCCAGGTAGCTGGTCTCCTGCCCAGTCTGCAGATCAGTGGGAGATCCAGGCTTAGGCCTTTTGTTTGGGGTGGCATTTTGCCTTTGTTTTCCTATCTCGCCTGTAATCTAAACACACAAAACATCTCATGCTTGACAAATCGGCCGTGAGACGAGGGAGCAGCGGAAGACAAACGGCTGGAAGTGGTTCAACCCCAGGCAGGACTGATGGTGTCCGACTGGGCCTGACCTCCCAAAGGTTAAAGACACGTTCACTTACAAAGCAATCAATTACTCAGGCTGTGTGGGCGCTTTTAACCAACCTCCCCTCCTGCCTTCCACACAGCCGGCATTATTGATGAGGGTCCCAGTGTACAGCACACTCCAACCTGGAGTGTGTATTACATTTCGCAATTGAAATAAATCTCAGATTCTCTGTGTTAATGTCTACATGCCTACCTATCTCTCCTCCTATACTGTCTTTCTCTCCCCATCTTCCACCTCCCTCCTCCTCCTTTCTGCCTCCCTCCCTCTCTCCCTCTTCTCTGCAGGTTGTTGTAGCAGGTTTATTCTGGTAGTTGGGTTCCGTGGGCCCCGGTAGGCCCCTCAGCTGTTCCGCTGGGTTTGTAATTACCATTTCATTAAGAATGACAGTTTCGGGGGTTGAAGCACCATTTCATTCGGGTCTCGTGGGGAAGGCGCTTGCCAAATTTCCAGTGTGAGTGGCAATTATCTCTCTTCGTGTCTGCAATTCACCATTTTGTACTTAGTGGCTTGACAACGGCTAGGAACACTTTGTTGGAGTAATAACAGGTTTGGGATATTTACACTGTAGCCCACTCAGGCTTAGCTTTGTGAACAGGCTGATATGAGCTATCAGAAGAGACAGCAACAAACTAAAAGAAACACTAAAGAGACAAGCACTACACTACTATTTGGTGTACACAATGTACAAGGAGCAGTATTTTAATATTATTTCTATAATGCTGCACAAAAACTGAGCATTTGGAGCTCTGAGAACTGATTTAAGGTTCAATTTATTTTATGTACAACATAAGGTGATTTGGGATCTGAGTAAGTGCTCAAGTACTATGTTTTTATTGTGGATTCAATCACTATACACTTTTTTTGCATCCTGTAATGGTACTCTTTTGGGCACTTGGCAAAAATGGCTCATAATCTCAATAGAGCTACTTGGTTGAACTATAAAAGTTAAACTAAAGCATTACAAAGTGTTTAGATGTACCATGCAAGCAGCAGAAATTCAAACACTTTACTTATGAACATCTATCACTTGGATGTGATCTGAATGACCTGTGTTCATTTGTGCATTAAAGAGCAGGCTCAGAGTTTTACAGTATTACAATAGTCACATTCATGTACAGCAAATGTTTTTAATACAGTTTTCCTTCTGTCCATACTGACATTGAAGTGATAGCCTTCTAATGTGACTGTAGTGTTAGACATGGGGTGCAAAATCTACAGTCCTTGTTTTGTGTAAAAATACTTTCTGAAGTTCAGTCAACACTAATGTCAGGCTTCAGCAGTCTGTGTGAGACACATCCACTGGGCATTTTTCCAGAATTTATTAGCATAAAATGTTCTTTTTCTTTGTCCAGTCTGGGTAACAGTTGGCTTGTCTTTCTATAACAATATAATACTTTCAAATATAGCAACTAAATAAGCATATAGTGCTGCACTTAGGTGATATTAAAATTATTTGCTATCAAAGAGTTTTTAAAAAAGGTTGAAATCGGACATCAGATCAGACAGCACCCGTGAGATGCCACACCAGGGTCACTAGAAGCAGGAGAGTATGCATCGTATACCATAATGGAGAAGTAACGGGATAAACACAAAATAAGATTCAGGTTATGCCAGAAAAGAAGCAATATGTGCAATGAGCTGTCTGACCACATGGGAAATTAAAAAGTTTTATAGTTGTACTGAGTAGCCACAGTAGACAGTGTAGCAAAAAGCATGAGGTGGGTGTGAATGGCAGTTTGTCAGTTTTAGGAAAATTACAGAAATTATTGGTTTCTGAAGGTTACACAAATTGTCAGACTGAATTCTAGTGTGTGGGGAGAGGGTTTTCGGAAAGCTGCCCAGCTGACAAGCATTTCTGATGAACAATACTGCTAGATTCAGCAGGTGAGGAGTGAACACAGGCTAAAACAAAACAGCAAGGTTGTAAGCAGGTGCACTTCATAGAGAGACATCAATGAATTTTAAAAAAGGCAACTGCCAAGCTATGGTGAATATGGTGTGTGCATATATATATATGGGTAAGGGAATTATTATGCAATAATAATAATAAGCAATGTGCCTATGGACATACAAAGATTGTATTAAGATAGATCTGAAAACATTTTCATGTCTATGTATGTTTCTAAATATCTGTGTAAATGAGTGTGTACAGCACACAGACAACAGGAAGTGTGTGTGCCATTCGCTGTGCTGACTTATAGACACATGAATGACATGATGTCTACTGCGAGTGACAGCTGCTGCTTTTTTAATTGCATGTCTGCACTGAATGATGGGATGCCTAATTCCTATACACAGGTAGAGGCCTGGGGAGGTAGCATAGGCTTTCTGTGGACATATGGAGAGAGAGGCAGAGCCCAAGATGAGCGATTAGAAGCTTGCACCAGAAGCTGCAGACAGGCACACACATACATACAAGTGGGCTGTGGTAAGATTTAATTTAGCTTTAGTCACATACACAGTACATAAACCAATATAAACTCATGAGTAGTTTCTAGCTTGCTCTCCAACACATACATTCACATGTGGTTTACAACACGCAAGCACAACCCTAAACATGAATGCACAGTCTCACACATAGTGTACACCCTCAGATACTGTATGTTCTCAGTTACATATGAGGACATGTAAGCACACCCTGAGACACTCAAATATATTACACATGTACATACACACAATCAGCTGTATAAAGTGTGTTGACAGTCCTGTCAGCTCACGGTAGCACCATCAGGCTTCCTGCTGCCCTGTGAATGGGTCACTTCTCCTTCTCCTTCATCTCTCTTATCACTCTGTCACATTGCATGTTTTCTGTGGAGTCTGGAGTAAGAATAGTGCTGCAGTGCTACAGCAGCTGGATAGAGCTCTGACCTCAGCTTTTGTGATATGGCTATAATGTGGGGTGGTGGTTGTTGATTTCAGGAGTTGTAAAAACAGCAGGAAGTTGGAAGTTGCTTATCAACATGAACAGCAAAAAACTCAGTTAGGGTAGGCTACTTTAAACGCTTTAGTGTCAAAGTCAGAGCACATAGACATGATACACATTTTAGATTCAATGTGACCTATACTTTCAGAGGATTTCACTCAGATGTCTGCTGCATGTTTTAGTCTTTATAACACCTGAATTTAGTTCAGCATCTGACTAATGAACTGACAGTTACTTGTACATCTAACAGTATGTAGCAAAGAGCAACTGCTAATAGCAAATTTGACATACATTATTATGCTGGATAATGCTATTTAATTTACTGATTTACTGACTATGTAAACAAATATAGACTAAACAATGGGCTCATGCAGGCCACAGCCATAGTATAACTCACTGAATCCAACCAACGTCCTGTTTCTTGTAAATGTTTATCAGTTCGTTTCAGTGACGACTTTAACGTTAATGCAGCTGCTAAAGAAGTGAACTGGCCAACATTGCCACCCTTAGACCAACACTGTCAAACTTAGAACCATGCCACTAGCATGGTTAGAAATGCTGCTGCAAACACTGTAAACACATTTTTTATTTAATAACTTGCCATTCTAGGGGTGTTTCTGCTCTCATTGGTAATCTAGCACTGTGCTGTCGAACTGAAAATGTAAAACACATCACTTCGTGTGACCCAAAGATTTTTCCCTGGAAAGTCCTAGCAGACACTAGTTCAGGACTGCAAAAGTAAAAGTTTACATAAAATAGGTTCTGGGAGAATCACAACCATCAAAATTAATCCTTTTATCTGCAGTATAAAAATGCCATTGATTATTATTTACTTGAAACACACTCAAGGTCACACACATATTACCTATTGGCTGAATAATGCAACCATACTGATACTAGCCTCAGAGGAAGTGGCTAAATGTTAGCCTCAAGGGCAACCAGCAGTATCGTTCATTGATGTGACCCTGGAAAAACCTTGGCCTCCACAGAGCCCTACAGATCCTGTGCACACAAAATAAGGGAAAAGAGAGACATACAGTATATATGGTGAAAGACTGCCTGCTAATGCATTTAGTAGCCAGGCCTCATTTAGGAAAAGCCCTTAATGACTTTAGTGGATCTTTATTAGCTTCAATTAAAGAGGGACACTAGGGAAGAAACAAGGCTGTGATTCCTGCAGACCAATCAGGTGAGCAAGGTCAGGGGGAGGTGGATGGAATGACAAAGAAAGACAGAATACGAGCCTTTTCAGAGAAGAAATGCTACTGTATGTCTAACCTAGTTATGTGAAGTGCAAGCAGACAACATAACTTGCATGACTGTGGAGTTAGAGATTTAAAATTACAAGTTCTGGTAACCTGTCATACTGCATCTCTGGCATACTACGGTGTGGTGAAAAAAGCAGGGAGCCTGTTCAGTGCATAAATGTGCCAAATGTCACAATGTTAGCGAACACAGTGAAGACAGTAAAAGTGTGTTCAGACAGAATGGGAGGCAAATGTTAGAGGCAGCTTGTCTGCATACAAAGACAATGGAAAGAAAGGTAATGAGTGCTATTTGGATGCAGTTTTGTGATACATTAAGTGTTTTAACCAGTGGCCTAACAGGAAGCTCAGCTGGTGACCTATTTAAAAAAAACAACAACCAGATAAATGTTCTAACTTATACTACAAAACCTGAAAATTATATATCAGAAGACATCCAGACAATCACTGTCACTACACTGTATTTACATGCACTAGTCATTTGTCACAGTAAAATGATTAATACATTTTTTGATAAACGTATGGTGCCACTATCTGCTACAACAACGGTACTTTACTACTACACAAATGTATCTCTGTGTCACCTCAGTTTCACACAACTAAAAATGTGCAGTAATTGTAAGCAATGATGATTTACAATCCTGTAACAATATAATATAATAAAGTAACTTTATTTCACAAATCAAAAGATAAATAATGCAAACACAGGCTGGCCTGTGCTGGAGTGAAGATCTCTGTCTCTGCCCCAGCACCAGCCCTCCAGTCCCCTCATCCAGCGCACCATCCATCCCCTTCATCTGCCCAGCGCTGTGTTTGTGTTTCTAGGGGGAGCCAGCTGACCTCTGACCCCGGACTAATGAGAGCGATAACGAGGATTAAAAGGGGGTGACTGGAAGGTGTCTGAGAGTGGGGTTTAAACAATTACAGTGGGCTGCCAACATGCCTTTCTTCATGACTCAGGAAATTACAGTCTCCCTCATTTTCCCTCCCTCCCTGCTCTCTTTCAGTCAGAACACAAAAGAAAGGGCTTATGGAAAATAATAAATTATCTCAGGGCCACCTTAACTTGGATGTAAATCGCCGGGCAATTATGTTTTAATAGCCCTTTAAGAGAATGAGTAATTGGGTTGACGCTACTGGGGATGACCAGGCTCACCCATCTCTCCGCCTTTGTGCCCACTGGAAGTGAGCTCTGGGTGTGTGTGTGTCGGTCAGCCTGCAGCATGGCTGTGTGGTGGTAGATGTAGCCTCTTTTGGACAGAGATTCTGCTATGCTGGCATTAAGCTGGCCCTGCTTTATTGCAGCTTTGCCTATTTACACCGCCAAACACAACCCCTGGGCTCTTTTTACACAGATACTAGCATCCTGGTTTTAGAAACATGGTGTTTACTGTAAAGTCCAGCGTGACATATAACCATATACATAACACACAGCCTGGAAACACAAAGCATACTGGTAACGCTGTTGCTTTTAACTCAACAGTAGCAGATGAACAGAGCAGGGATGTGCTGTTGCTCATCCTGCACATAATTCAGCATCAAAGTAATTGTGCACAGTGTACAACATGCTAATGATTATGGCCAGGGATTCTGTTTCTTGCAAGCAATGTTAAACTTGAATCCTCCACAGATTTGTCACAGAAACAGTGCTTCATCAGAACTTCACCTCTTGCCTTTCACACAGAGGGCGAAGTGGAGCAGTTGCACCACTTGTACTACAGGTTCCTCCCATGGCAGAATAAAGGAGGGTCAACAATGATCCCCCCTGCTCATGCCCTTTTGGCACCTCTAAAAAGAACAACATCACAAAAAATTGGCACAATAATCTGGCCTTTAACAGGCAGTGTAAAGGGAGCTTGTGAATATCTGTAGCTGTGACATCAGAAAATGTTAATGACTGTTATCCTAAAATTAGACCTTCACTGTGCAGAGCCAAGCATTGTTGGTATTCTTTTAAAAACTCTGTTTCTCCTTTCTTTGGTGCTAATTGCCTTTTGCTAATATGGTTTAGCTTACATTTCTTAGAGATCAACTTTTTATTTGTTTTGTTTCTTCATTAAGTTTATGTTTTTTTTATTAGCTCTCTTCGGTGTGGATCATCTGCCAGTGTGGCTATCTGTGTTTTCATTAGTATCCTTTATTAATTGATTTATGCTAAAGTAAGGTTTATATAAAACATAGGAGTATTAGACAAAGCTTATCTGCAGCTGTAGCTGTTTACCTTCCCAAATTAATCTTCCTATTCCTGTTTTGTATTCTGAAGTGAATGGTTAGCAGTGTGAAATACAAGTCTGCATGTCATTGGGCCAATATGCATGATTTTAATTCAAAAACTGGATGTAGATTTTACAATGGGAGGAATATGAATCTAAAAAAGGGTAAGGACAATCACCTTTATTTGGCCAAGTATGTTACACACAAGGAATTTGTCTCCGGTACAGAACCAAGGCAGCCATCTGTGGCGCCAATTTATGCCAATGGCTCTAACCATCGGAGGCAACTTGGGGGTTCAGTGTCTTGCTCAAGGACACTTCGACACGTGGACTGCAGGCACCGTGATTCAAACCTCCAACCCTCCGGTTAGGAGACGACTGCTCTACCCACTGAACCACAGTCACCCAAAAAAAAGAAGAGAGAAATCATTTGACAAAAACAACTAAAGAAATAACCACAAGCCACAACTACAGTATACTTTATAATTTTAAAAGATGAAGGTCATGCATGCCCCGATGATAGCGAGTTTCAAGTGCCTTTGATTAAAAAAAACACTATCTTGGTCACATATTCTGAGGTTCCAAACTTTGTCCTGTCAGTTTCCTGTTTACATTCAAATTATACAAGGCGCCAGGCTTCGACTCATGATACAGCTTTAGTAAACCATTATCCAGCACTGCTCAACACAAATCTGGTGAAAACTGATGAAAACATACTGAAAGGAGCCTCTAGAAATTTTTGAATCTCTACCTGTGTTTTTTCCCCTTTGTGCATACAGGTGTATGCACAATTCTATCTACAACAGATACAATATTAGAGTAAAAAAGCTTTTTTTTTGGTGCAAAGTTACCTTTAGTGTTCAAGTTAGCTCAAGTAGCTTACTGTATTTTAGAGTAACTCATTGTATAAAAGAATTATGAGCTCTAATGCTAACTAAATCAACATGATGATGGAGGTTACTGAGTTGACATTATTTGCAATTTTCAGTCACAATCACTAAACTAGATGATTTGTTGTTTATAAGTGTTGGTTCATCAGGCTAAATTAAACACATCTTTTAACCCAGATATGTAATGCAACAAATACTGATAAGCCTGTTACACACTAATAACCCCATGTCAGAGAAAACCTAATCTGTTTGCAACAGCATCACTAACCAACTGTGACTCTGTCTTGGATGAAGAAATATCCTATTGGTGCATGTTCTGAATGCCCACAGTCAGACAGCTTCTGTTGTAGTATTGTCTTGTTAGGAACACATAATAAAACACACAAACCAAGACACTGACCAGTCACCACGACTATAACTGTTAGATAATTGGCTGATCATGGTGCTGTGCAGGAGAGCTGATCTAATTACCACTGCTGGTCAGACACAATATTGGCTAAAATGCAGGTGCAAGGTGATCACAAAGACAAAGATCCAGCCATCACTGTAGAGTATGTAAATATATGATGTCTGCAAGTTCTGAATGGAATGAAAAATTAGTTTGACATTTCTGGCAAATTCTGCCAGTCAGGTGAAAAAGGGAAAAATTCACTATCTGTTGATAAGGATGGATGTTTGTGTATATGTTTAGGCGTGTTTGTGTTTAGATGAAGCAGAAACTCGATGTCTGCTCAGCAGCCCCACTGACACACACACAGAGGTAAGCAGGATGGTCCCCCGTCCCCTCTGATCTCTGGCCTGGAGCCTGACCTGCGTGTGATTGACATATGTCTTGATTTGCCCACCTCAACGTTGAAAGGAGGACAGATCGATGTAAGGAGAGAAGAGATCGCAGCAGGCCAAAACTGTTGAGCTGAAAACCACCAAATGAGACTGGAACAACACAAACAGCATGGGAAGGAGAAGGGAAAAAGCACAGGAAAAATAAAAGAGAAAAAAGAAGAAAGCACAGATGTGAGGCAAAACTGACACCAAAAAAGGAAATAATCAAAATCCTCAGGATGTTGGCCCTCGCTGCAATGAACAAGCAAATGGTGGGATAAACCCATATTTATCTCCTCTTACTTCATCTCAGGAGGAGGACAAACGGGGTAAGAAATTGATCAGATGAGCATCTGTTAGGCTTGGCAACAGTCACAAGTCTGCAGAGACAGTTTTTAAACCCCATTTTTCAATCTCATCTCCATTACTGTCAACAACGGAGAGGCAGTTAAAGAACTGTTCCATCGTAACAGAGGGAAAAGAAAGCTGTCTATGCAAATGCGGACAAACACACCTCTGAGATAGAGGTTCTCAGATTCCTAGGGTCAGAGTCAAGGCCTGACATCCCCAATTTGTGCAATGAATTCAGGGAAACGATGAAATATGGTCTAGAAAGTCCATTTGGAAACTATATCTGTTACTAAAAGGCTTAGACTCAAAAAACACTGGATTCCATGCAACAGATTCATAAAGTAGGTGGCAGAGTTACAGTTCATGTTATGAAGTAATCCACAAGAATGTGCTCATACAGTATTTAGTTGTGCATTGCTGGATGGCATTGTATTGTGCAAAGGTTTATGGTTCAGTTTTACCTAGACAACCTTGTTTGTTTGAATGAACCCCGAAGCAGGGGTTTCATCAAAATGAATGAGGGGATGTGATTTTTGTTATTCTCTATACACATCTTTTGCTCATTTTGAAACGTTTAACTCAATTATTGCTATGGAGCCCTAAATATAGTATATCTACCTGGACCTATATCTTTATTTGTTCTCAGTCTCAACACATCTGAACACAATCTTCAGCATCTTCATATATTTATTATTATTATTGTTGTTGTTATCATTATTATTTACATCACAACATTAACAAGCATTCCATGGCTATGGTTATGTTCAGTCACATTTTGGTAGTTGCCAGATGTGCTCATTAATAACATTTACTAATTATTTTGATAACAAATATAACCTGGACCATATTACATTTTTCTTAGAATACGTTTGTGCCGTTGGAAATAAACATAACTTCTAAGAAACAGGGTTGGCATTTGGGACAACATACAGTACATGTACATAGACACTGTCAGTTTAAGCCGGACTAAACATGCTGACTCAGCCACCTATTCAATCACGGAGAGATGACCGGTTTTGAATTAAATGAATACAAGTCTATAAATATCACTGTCCACTTAAATTAAGCATTAAACATTAACAGTGGATCATATTGATAGTTGCTAAAAGTCCTGCACACACACACAGGTCGCCTGTATTTGCTGCGGAGGACCTGATAATGTGTTTTTTATAACTGTGTTATGTGCCTTTGTGAACCCACTTTACCTCCCATCCTCTCTGTGTTCCTCGCTGAGGCTCTCTGAGTCCCTCCCGAGCGGCTCCGTCACCCATGTCGCTGGGGGACAAGGAGACTGTGGCGTTTTCCCTGGATCAAAAATTTATGAGCAATTAAAAGTCAGCTGACGCCTGGCATCCATCAGCCCTGCGTGCTGCTGCCAGGCTGGGTTAGGGGGACTCGCAGTAAACCACAGGCTATATACTTTTATATCTGTTTTCCCTCCAAAGAAGGAAGGTTATGACAAAATTATGTTTTACTGCCACCAGTTTCTAGCACGATGTAGACATCCTTCATGAAACAGGCCCACTGGAGGTCAGTGCCCCTTGAAGGGGGTGCATACTGTATAGGAAAATATGTGTGCGCGTTGCGTTTATGTTGGGTGATTTTCTAACCCATGACAAAAGCCTTTAACACATACTGCGGTATCTGGTCTTCTGGTCGATCAGTTACTGGGGGAAGATGACCTAATTACTCTGTTGTTTATTACTACACAGCTCTGATTTATTTCCCCATGCTGATGTAATTTCAACACAGTCTTTCTCTTCAATAACAGCAGCAAGATGCATTTTTTGTGTGTGTTCATACACACGCTCATGCACAATGATCTATTGTGACACACCTAATACACAAAAAAAGCACACAAATGCTCATACATCAGCACAGTCACTCTTTTCCTGGCTCCTCGCGACAGGCCCAGATTCATTTGCATCCTTAATTGTGTTGTAATGTACTTTTAATTTGAAAATGGAGGCAATTAATTATTTTGATATGGAACAAAATGCCGCAAATGTAAACATTCTAATAGTTCTCTGTGAACAGAGTATCATTTTTCAAAAGAGGGATTGAATCTTATCTCATTTTTTAATGCCATACCAGTTGTTTTTTTTTATACCGTTTCACCACTCACGCATTCTCCTTGATATTCACTTTGTCTTTGCAGCGAGGGCAATGTTTCTTTGATCTATTCCACTGCTGTTACTTTCTATCTAAATCTCCCACAGGATAATTACTATACTGTAGTTTCACCTATGCTATCAGAAGAGATTAAATTAAATTAAGCCTGTTTGGACGTTCTGCTTCTTCTCCGTACATCACCCCTCTGGTGTAAAGCTACTAACACTGGTCTATCTTCTTTCTGTTTCTGGGTCAGAGAGGCTTCAAGTGAAGATGAGAATTGCAGATTAAATTTTTTTTCCCTCCACCGACCATGTGATCAATAGGTGTCAGTGTTCAAAGGATGCATAGCAATGCCGGAGGAGAAGAGAGGAGAGGAGGATCCATTTGTACAGGCTCTGGAAAAAACTGACACTTTCACTCCTCAACCTGATAAACTCACCACAGAGAGGAACAGGATGGATGCATGTTATTTTTTTCCCTATTTTCACCCATCACCATCACCTTTTCTCCCTCATTCCCTTTCTCCATACTCTCTCTCTCTTACACACACACACACACACACATTTTCTTTCCTCTTATATCTCTATCCCCCACTCTTCACCCATATCTCTTTCAGTCGCTCTCTTCTGATTCTCCTGAGGGTGCTAGGAGCTCGCTGACATCACAGCCGGCCTGGCAACAGCCTATAAATTATGAGTGACAAGTCTTTGGACCAATAAAAGCACCACCATATTTCATGCACAGTAAATCTGATTGCAGATTGCTCTGGCGTGTGGCGGCTGACATGTTTATTGTCGTCTCGGTGGCGGGAGCCGAGGGTGGAGAGGTGGAGTGCGGGGGGGTGCTCCACAACATCAGAATTTTCTAAAGCTTCCAGTCTATATGGAGGTCAAACAGATGGGAACTCTGGCATGCTGGCGACCTCATCTACCCACCCGACAACCCCCCAAAATCCCCCCAAACAAACACACACACCAATGTCAACTCACCATACATCCATAAGAAAGCTATTTTTCCTTCAGCTTGTACAAAGCCATGAAGTCGCTGCTTTCAATGCAACCATCTGTCCTCAGTCGGCATGTTCTGAGGTTACACCCAACAACACCATAGCTCTTTTTTTTCTTTTTAAAGAGAGACTATCTAACTTTTGAAAAAATTTTCTAACCTTTTTTTTTAGTCAGGGTATGTACTCTGAGAGGCCGCCTCTCATTTCAGAAGAGAAAGGTCGCTCACTAACCTTCAGGTCACCACTGTCTCCATTTCATACTCAATCCCACACCACTCTCCATGCTGTAAATACTCACTAGAGAACCAAAGGGGTATTAATCATCTACTGAGAACAGCCCCTAACTATTAACCTTGTTTGAATTTGTAAAAAAAAAAAACCTACAATGCCCAGCTGTTACTTGCATATTCAGAAGGAAAAACCAGGCTTGTGGTTAAGTGCCACACACAGCACAGCAAAGATGGTCATTACTACAAGAGGATCTGAAAGCACAGTTGGGTTGCTCCAGTGTAGTCGCTTCACCTCAGCCAACTATATTTACACCTGGCTAACATGTTAATACATGAATAATAATGATCTAGTCGTGTAACAAAAACAAGGGCTGATGTGCATAATGAATATTTTCACTTCTTTACTTTCTACTACAAACACTTTAATTACATTTATTGCAAGAGCTTCTGTACCTTTACTAAATTAAAATACTGACTGCAGGACTTTTACTTGTAATGATGTGTTATTGATGCCTTTAGCTAAATAAATTATATGAGTATTTTCTTCCAAACACTGCAGCCTTAACATTTTAAACAGATAGAGCTGTACAGCAGGTCTTACATAAACAGTTGCCTGACTTTTTAAAGCATTTACTATCATTCCATAATTGGAACTTGTGGCCAAAGTGGCCACTGTTGTGCCATACTTAGACTTTATTAGACTTTATACTTAGACATCACTTTATTTTGGCTCCATCTTTGCTAAGTATTCATTTCAGCCAAAAAGTAATCAGCAGTACAAAGTGTTTGAATTTGTAGAGGGTTCCCTTTTCTTTGTTTATTTTGCAGTGCTTCATTATCACTGCTCATTCTGACTTTATTGTTCCCCTTTTATTTCTTTCCTAACTAACTGTCAGAAACATTACATTTATCATTTTCTGTCTGCTAGTGATTTTTTTCTAGGAAATAGACCAACACCAACTAAGAGCTTAAACGCACTGAATTATGATTGTGTCTACTGGCAATAGGGTGTAAAAATGTTCATTCTTTTACTAGAAAATTGTGGACACCCACACAAAGTATCAAATAACAGAATACACTCTACAGTATTTGTTTAGGCTCCAGAAAACACAAAGTGAGTGGCCATCATCAACTGAATAAAAAATGTCTAATCTCAATCCTCTGGCTTCATAAGCGTCTCCTTTCATATATCTAGTCCTTAATGTATTGTAACAACTTTATCGATTGTAAGTGGCCCAGTGTTCATTGCACTGTCTAGTCCATCCATCCTCACCCATGCAATAAACCATTCTTCATAATTAGCATGGTCGCTGCAGTATGATCAGGTCATTACAAGTCCTCTGCCACAGCCCTTAACTGGACAGATTTCAACAGGCGCCTGCTGGTGTGATCGGCATCATTATATTTTAATTAATCCATTCTTCTCACAGCAACACAGTAATTACAATCTATTTTATGACACGGCATGCTGAGAAAGACGAGATGGAAGAGACCTAAGAAGGCAGTGAGTGGGAATGGTAGCAAGAAAAGGGAAAAGAACGGAAAAGAGAGGTGAGGGCAGAGAGCTAGAGGCAGGATGAAGAGAGGAAGTTTTAAGGTGAGTGAGACAGAGAGCAGAGGTAAAACATCACCTATGCTATGACTGATTACCGATATGTCATTGCTTGGCTGACATTGTAAAAGCATTGTAAAAGCGTTTATACAATGTCTGGAGGAGCACAGGACTCTCTCTCTCTCTCTGATTCATGCTGCATACAGTGAGAGGGAGAAGCTCCATTTCCTCCAGCCGCTGTCTGTATAAATCAGAGCAGGTACTGACACCCAGACACGCTGTGGGTGTGATAATAATATTAGAGGATTACAATGACACTCCTCCCTGGACAAGAGCACCTGTCTCGTCTGTCATAAAACAGACCTCTGCTTTTTGTGGTTAAAGCACTTTATATGAGGAGAGTCTGTAGGTGTGTGTGCACATAAACGTGGCGTGTACACACATGGAAATGACAGTAGTGAATAGAAGATGCGTGATCATCACAGACTGTTTACTTGAGTAGACTTGTCATGTCACACCTGATTCCAGTTTAAGGTATAGACTCATATTTGTGTTTTTTTTCAGTTTTATGTTAAAATGTTCATGAGCAAGAGCTGTTTAACAGATCTGTGGCTCAAAACGTGTGGTCCAAAACCCAGAATGGGACCTTAAAGTGGTTTTAGCAGCCACTGTCACTTACATGAAATTGTGCAATATTGTGTTTTGTGATACTTAGCAAAGGTAATTTGAAAATGAATATACAATTGATGTGAAAAGGTGCATTTAAGATTTATGGACACTACCATACTGTAGATGTAGAATTAAGGTTCATCTACTATTTAAAAAATGGTCAGAATTCTGAAGGTGTCAAATACAATAGTTCAACAGTAACACGAGAGTTTATGGGTTTATAATAGCATAATGACCTGTGATATAAACGACTATCAGGCTTTCACAAAACTCCAGCCCTTCTGTTTTGTCCTTCTGTATTTGTGTTTTCCAGATCGTGTTGTTGGTTGGTACTGCGTTCCTGCTGTTTGACCTCATCACTGCCCATCTTGTACACTGTATTGTTTTAAATGCTCCTGACAAAGAAACACGTAACCCCCGTGAATCCACAACTTTCACTATTACAACCTTTACACTACACTTCTGTTTTTGTGAGAACAAAACCAACAAGCTATAACATGCTATTTATTAGGATTTAGAAAACCTGTTAGGGAGATGTTACTTTTGGACAGTCAAACTACCTGTTTCCAAACTTTAAGCTAACCAGATGCTAGCTGCCTTATACAGAAGCCACTGGATACAGTAGGTATGAAAGTGATCCTCTCATTTCACTATGGGCAATAAAGTAGATATGTGTATTTAACAAAATGTTGAACTACTGGTTTCAAGACATACAGCCAAACCTGATTGGCTCACATTGCTTAGATTGCCATAGCAATCAAAGGTTTCTGCCAAGCACTGTGGCTCAGTTTGCTGTAAAAAATAAATAAATAAATAAATAAATAAATAAAACAGGACTCATGACATATAAACTGCCTGATTAATGCATCGATCAGTTTGCATGTAAGCTTTGCTTAACAAGTCAGCAGACCACTGGGTCTAATGTTAAGGTGAAATAAGGTTAAATGTAATCTCAGTGGTGATACATGTTTATGTTGAAATGTTTGCTTGGACGTGTCACAGTACCTATGGTGAACATGGTATCCCGCTGCATTGATGTTCCAGCCACGCTCTCTGGGGTTAGGGATCTTTGCCGTCTTGGTAATCAGATGCTGAACATCCCTCCATGTCAGCTCAGGACTGAGGCAAGAGACATAAAACAGAATACCATCAAACACATCCTTCCTTCAGCCTGTGTTCTACACCGACTCTAACCACAGAGGAAACACTTTAACTCTGTGTGATACTCTGAAGGGAAACCTGCAGGGAAATCCACATGTGCTCTTGTCGTGTGTAGAAAGAGGATGGAGCACTGCTTATGGGCTTCCAGCACGTTCTATCACCCATGCATGCAAAGCTCATATTGCATTAATGCTGAGGTTTATTAATACACAAACTGCTACCATGAGACACCGCCAAACCTTTTACAGCAGGTCCTCTAGATATAAAAGCACCTGTTTAAGTCAAGCTTAAGGTTTTAATAATAGTGTCACACAAAAAAAACTGTGAATCCCACAAAGAATATTTGAGACTTTAACAAAAGAGCCTAGAGAGTTGAATGCAGAAAGTCTTCTTTTTAATCCCAGGCAGGGGAATTCTAATAGAGCGGACTCAAGTGTCATGTCAAGCAATATACTAATGGAATCCAATTAAGACCTTTAAACTGTGCCGAGAGCTGGAGGATATTAGCTCAGTTTTCTATAACAAAAGACCAAAGGGTCGTCAATGAGGGCTTTTTCACGATATAAAAAGCATAAAGGAAATTGGTTTTTTCTGCTTTATCCACTCATTATTGTTCCCTAAAAAAATGACTTGAATGGAGTATAAGAAAACCGCTTGGCCACCCATTCTGAACAGAGAAGAAACGCCTCTACTGTCTGCCTCAACATCTTTACATGGACAGTCATTTCTGCAGTACACAGGTGTACAACACTTAATTTCTCTCGTCATTAACTGACGCAGCTGCAATAAATCATGCATGTACTCAGCTACCTGTTAAGGTAGTGTGACTGTGTGGTAAATGTCTGCACAAAGAAAACCCCCTGAAAAAACACATCGCAAGTAGCATCTTCATTATTGTGCTGTTAGGTGTTACACATCTTAGGAAATATCAGGCACAGATGCAAACAGATGCATTCCATTCACGTATTGGCAAAAAATGAAGCAGAACAAAAGCTTAGAGAGAAGCTTTCATTAGCAGCGTAAAACAAAACCCCAGCAAGCAACGAGAGCAGGCTGCTAAAACAACATGACAGGAATAATACTAGTAACACTAATAATAGATGGATAGAGTGAAACAAAACACTACACACAAACAAGCATTTTAGGTTTTAATTTCAAAGGGATTGGCGAGTACGTGTGTGTACGTGTGTGTGTGTCTGGGGTAGGTTTTCTACCTTTGAACTGTTGCTGCTCACTGCACGCATCTGTGTGTGCGTTCGGTATCATTTATTAGCGGCAGCAGTGTGATTCTGTTGTGTGCCTTCCCCCCACCCACCTCCATCATCAACACCAGCACCACCATCTCGCCTCTGGTGGAATCAGAGAAAGCCCTGCGGCCCCGGCTGGTTTGCATAAAGCAAACAAAATTAAATTTGCTTTGCTAAATCAAAGCATGTATGGTATTCCAAGCTGCTCTCTCTGGGACAAATTACTTCAAACAGCCTCCTTTGTATCATAACAGAATAATATAAATAAATAAATAAATAAATCAGCCCAATCAGCGGCTCTCTAGAACCCTCAACTTGGGAATTAATTATTGAACTGAGGGCTTTTCTCTCTCCTAGCAGTCCGCGACACAGATCTATTTATTTTAGAAAAGTCATTTTGCTCTTAAAAACACCTAGTTTACTGCTATCTCTCTCTCTGTGTTTTCACTCCGCTTTGCCACACAACCCCTGAAGGGACATGTGAAAAGGTCTACGCCATGAAATTTATCTGAAAAGCCAGCGACCAGCATCCACCATAGTGCTGGTTAAAGTATTGCCTGTGCTGTAATGGACTTAAGATGAACTGGGCTGTTAACTTGTGAGTTTGATTTCACATAGAGGTGGCGCCTATTTTTCTCGGGATGTGTTTTCTCCTCCTGTTAGTTTTGATTTGACTACAAGAAAGCACATTTTATACATGGAATAGATTGTTCATAAAGTTTGGTAAACAGCTCAATTAAGTGCAGGCTAATTTAGAAACATTTCAGAGGTTAGTTGTTATTTACTGCAGTGAAAATCTATCTACATATTCTCCTCAGTATTATATGCTACTGTACATGTGACGTATTTGATGAAATCATTTTGTTTGTATTTTTATAATAAACATTCATATCAACTGCTGTCCTCAAATGCAAAGTAGACTTGAACCAAAAGTTAAAAGCAGCACTGTGAAAAAACTAACAAAAGAAAAAACTCCCATAGCTTGGTACATAAAAGCAAACGGTGCAACACAGCTAAGACAGTAGGTACTTTACTGTTGTTCAAGTTCTCTAGTTGACTTCAGTGTTAAAGATTTGGGTATATTTCATTCTCTTCTGTGGGTGGACCTGCCAATCATCGTGATTTCTTCCAAAATTTCAAAGTGTGGTTTCACCAAAACTTTGACTAAAGTGTTTTTGAAAGAATATAAGACTGATTCCTGTGGACATCAAGTGACTCGCAATTAGGAAAACCTGAAGTAATGCGAGTTTGACATACGCCACACCTTCAACTTATGCATGATATAAAGCCTAAAATTTTACAGAGCCAAGTCACAGATGATCTCACTCAGTGAAATCTGTCTTTATTACTGTCAAATGATATTATACAGACAAGGACTTCTTCTGGTAGATAAACAGCAATAGAACAAGAGAAATAGAACAGGAAATTCACATCACTGCTACTAATACAATAAAATGATACCATTTTGCCCAGTATGCGCATGAACATGAATGAGTTGCTGCTCACATGAGACTAGGGCAAAGTACAACAATATATGAGCCTCCTCCAGACCCCAGCAGCCTTCATCCCCTCGCCAAGGCTCACAAAGCAGCACAGCAGCTGTCACAGTGAGCACACAACTGTTTACAAATCCCTAGTTAATAGGATCAGGCCTCATTGACTGGGCTGCTTCGATGTGTCTGATGTAATCTATTAGCTGTGTGATAGTCAGTGTCTCAGTCCAATCGATAACCCTGGGCCTCCATATTGCTCCACTGTGGACTGTTACTCCTCTTTAGTGCTGCTTAGAATGCAGGCTTAGTGACTATAAAGTGTGCGTGTGTGTCTATTTACTTGTGTGTCTTTGTGTGTCAGCGAAGCACTTGTTGGGATTTTTAACAATGGAGTCAGTGTGTGTGTGTGTGTGTGTGTGCGTGTGTGTACAGACTCGTTTTGATTTTTAAAAATGGAGACAGTGTGTGTGTGTGTGTGTGTGTTTGCGTGTGTGTACAGTAAGTGTGTATCCCTGCATAGGAAACATGAATAGCACTGTGCTGTATTACGTGCTTCATTTTGTTCGTGTGAAAAGTTAAATCATAAAACATACATAGCACATCCTTGGGCAGATGTTAATTTTGTTACACTTTAATGCATGGATGCATTTGGGGACTGTGTGTGTTGTGTAATTATGTTAAGATTTTTAATATCTATGTACCTATACACGGGTGAATTACTGTAAAATGGTGCATATGTTTGTATTAATGTGGCTTTACAGTGGATGGAAGAGCATCTTTGTACATGTGTGTATGTGTCTACTGTGTTTGTATGTGTCAGAGTGTGTCTGTAGCTAGTAACTGGGTTTCCAATTAAGTTGAACCACAGGCTGGATCAATGCTAGTCCTCTGTGTGCAGGAATGAGCAGCCCTGGGCCCTCAGAGCATGCCCACGAATAATTTATCACTCACACTGGGTCCAGGCAGAGAGGAGGAGGAGGAGGAGGAAACCGAGAGTGCAAGGACAAAGTGTCCAGCCCAGGGGAGAGAATGTAAAAGATGGGCAATTGAGGAGACAGAAAGATAGAGGGTTGAAGAAAAAGAGAGAGATCAAGACCCAGAGGAAAACACTGTAAGCTCCTGATCACTTAGAAGCATCACATTCAACATTTTTCTGGTAAACAACCATTGAAAATTAAATTCTGCAGGGAGAGCAAACCACATAATTCTTTTTTACACAATATACTGTACACGGTATCTGGTGATGCTGAAAGTACTGTAGTAAAGATGGGTGAAATATGTGACATAAAAATGAAGCAACGGGTCAGTTTTCCAAAAATTCTGTTTTATAAATCTATCTCTAACATAATGACAGGTCCTGTTGATTTGATAACATACAGTATTTTGTATATACTGTATATTATATTTACATCCCTTCTCTCCACCCCATTGGTCTATTACCTATCCTGTCAGGTTGAAGGTTTGGATCTCGGTGCCTGCAGTCCACATGTGGACGTGTTCTTGGGCAAGACGCTGAAACCCAAGTTGCCCGTGATGGCAGCGTGTATGCACGCAGTGGCCCGGGGCCCTCGACTCCAAACAAAATTTTGTTGTATGTGTCACAGTGTTACAATAAAGTAAAGCTTCTGTACATTCGTTTATTTTTATATATTTCTATTTGCACTTTTGCAACAATTTGAGCTCTATGGTTACATGCTAACCTGCATTTCATTATAATGATACTGGTGCTGGTAATATCCTTAAAAGTGGGGATGGCCCTAACAGGTCAAATTTAAAACTTGAGTAGGACAAAAAATTAGCTAACATCAACTTTAATATTTCTAAGAAGACTGAGCCTCTGCACTGACAGCAGCTCTTTGAGGCTGTGCTTATTGTAGGTACAGAGGTGCTTTGAGCTAAATGCTCAAATGAATACAGTGGCAGCGCTTGTGTTTAGCAGTTTACTGAGTTAGCATGCTAATGTTTGTTAATTAACAGTAAACACCAACTACAGCTAAGGCTGATGTGAATGTGCACTAGACAAATTCTGATGAGATGGTGTCACGAGATGCAAGGTGAGGGATCACCAACTTTATTACAGCTCATCCTGGGTGGAATATGAATGTCTGTACCAAATTTCATTGTTATCCATCCAATAGCTGTCAAGATAATTTACTCAAAATCACAAATGCCAGCCTCATGGTGGTGTTAAAGGAAAAGTCACCAGGATCACTAGGATTCATTCATTCATTCATTTTCTACCGCTTAATCCCTGAGCGGGGTCACGGGTGGGGCCGGAGCCAATCCCGGCCGGCAATCGGGCGAAGGCGGGGTACACCCTGGACAGGTCACCAATCCATTGCAGGGCCAACACATAGACAAACAACCACACACACGCACACACATGCACTCCTATGGGCAATTTAGAGACACCAATCAACCTAAGCTGCATGTCTTTGGACTGTGGGAGGAAGCCAGAGTACCCGGAGAGAACCCACGCAAGCACAGGGAGAACATGCAAACTCCACACAGAAAGGTCCCAGGTGGGATCACTAGGATGTCTGTACAAAATTTTAAGGCAATCCAGCTTGTAGATGTTGACATATAGTGTGAACAAAAAATGGTGAACTACTGCACACTAGCCATAAACTAAAAGAAAAAGATGCTGAATGAAGTGTGGACCAAAAAGATGAGCAGGCCAAGAGAGCGACATCACCATCCCTGGAGCCACACTGCTATCATAGTTAAAAATGATCTAAAATAGCTCAATGCTTGTTTTCAGCATGTCCAGTTTTCTAGGACTTTTCATTTTATGTTGACAGTAACTGAAGAAGATATCGCTAACAGTGAAGCTTGTTAGTCAGCAGGGTGTAATGTGTTGGTACAAGACAAGATGCAGTTTAATCCCCACTGGTAGCACTTCTTCTGCTTGGACACTTTGCATTAAGATCTTCTACTGAACCACATCGCAGCTTTAGCTGAAAGGCAGAGAAACTAGCATAAACATGAATACAGACTAACCCACACACGGATTTAAACACACACAGCATAAGCAAAAGGAAAACAGCACAAACACATATGCACACATTCACACGTGCCGGCCAATCACCCACTGCCTCACAACCACACACACACACATGCAGATATCATACACAGACATTGATACACACATACATACAGAGCAACCATACATATACGATACTGTACATCCGCACCCTGTGGAGTGTCACAGTCCAATGTTTCCTCCATCTCTGTCCTTAATTCATATCTATTAATCTCACAGCAGTGAAGCGTGGACTGATGAGACGCTTCATGTCGCTCTGTAATCTGCTCTTAATGTGTGGTACTCGAAGCCTAAGTGAACCCATTTGGAGAGACTGTGAGCAGACTGAGATTCCTCCTATGTTATCTGAACAACTGTTACTAATGGGTTTACCAATTAGGGCAAGTCCAATAACTGCATGCCTGCAATCTCCTTTAAATACACATACACACACCAGTGCAGCCCTGATTTCTGCAGCTAATGAGTATACATATGACTGCAGACACACATACACATCTGTGTGTTTGTGTGACATGGGCAGTTTGTGTCTGTATATCTGTATAAACATATTCCAGAGATGAATATGTATGATTTAGAACTGACATGTGGAGGTAGCTAATCACCACAAAAGGTTAACTCCTCCCTAATAAAAGCTGATCAACATATAAACATGCACATTGTTCAGCAGCTCTATTGTCAGAGGATCAATTTAAGTAAATTTTAAGTAGGTACAGAAATGTATGACAGAACAGAAAACCGTTTAGTTTAGCTCTGGTGTAAGACAGCAGTTAATGAATGAAAGAGACCCCAGAATGACTGTGATTCCATTATTATTGGAGACAGCTGCTAGATTATCAAATTTGAAAAGACTGATTTGATAAGGCTAGAAAATGTCATTGGTGCACTATATTAATATCGGTATCACAGTCTCAACAACAGAGAACACCCACACGCTGAATAAATACGACCAAAACAGTCTTGATGAAGATATACATAGAATCGATGTCATGTTTATATTCAATCAATCATCTTTTTTGGACTGTTTCATCTTTGGCCAATGCACCTTAGAGATGTGTTAGGATGTGCATAGCCTGTCATCTTTGTAAAAACCTATCATATTTGTAAAAGGTCATGTATGCCAGTGACCTTCAATGCATTTCAAATGACAAACATTAGCAAGTCAAACAACAACAACTCGGTGAAGATGGCTGTGTGTGTGTCATAGTGGTTGAGTTAAGACCAATTAGAGGGAAGGGATTCACTTTTCCATGTGCTCTCCCCACTGAGACTGCCAGCTGATTACTCCTCAGCTCCCCACAGAGCGCGTTATATAAATTATTTCCCTTATTCATTCAGTGGAACAGACAGACAGAGGGAAGGTAGGAGACGGGAAGAAAATACTTATATTATAGAACATTTTGTTTTGGGTCTACAGGTAAAGATGCACAAAATGGGTTTTGTGCTGTTTATAGCCCCAAGCTGAAACGGTAATACTGTAGATGACTTTAATATATATTATATTAATCACTTTGTGTTCTGTTTGAGTTTTGAGTGAACTTAGTTATGAATTCTAAATATAACGCACCGCTATATAAAGTTAATATCATATTCTGATATTTTAAGAATTGAAAGGCCATATTATAAAATCCATTACATCTTGTATAGACAAAGATGAGCTTCTTTACTTTGGATAATGTAAGTGGCCCATTATCACTCTACATGGAGTGGGCATGGAGCACTAGCGCCAGAGTGGATGATTTTGATATCCCCCATCACTAAATGGCTGAACTGACCAATGGGTTAAAAGAGGTTAAAAGATTATTTATACATTTTGACTGCTGCTGTGATTGAATCAAAGGATTTGCTCCAACTACTTCACCTGATCACAGGGTGACCGAGGTGAATAAGGATACAATCCATCAAACCAGACAGACCAAATCAACTCAGCAGGAGCAGAACAGGGTGGACAGAAAGGTGCCCTGTCTGCAGGTGTACGTATCCAAGAAAATAAAGAAGAATCAAAGTAAAACCAAATGTTCAGCTCCTTCCAAGAAAACTGAGAGGCATACTGATGAATGATGGGAGAAACCCAGATAAAGTGACAGAGGTTGACATGGTGATAAAGTGAACAAACAAACAGTCAGCGACAGGAGACTGACAAACTGGAGGACTGAAGAGTTGATTCACCCTGATGGTTTGTTGGGCAGATGTCAAGATGGATGGATGGAGGCAGATGGAAACACAGACAGACAGGCTGACGTAAGGTCAGGGACACAGATAGACAGTGACACCACGACACTGTTTGGGCAGTAACACACTGAAGGCCTTTCTGACAACAGAGACATCAACACACTGTATGCTCATTTGTGTCTCTGGCTAATTTATATCAGAACTGTATATTGGAATATCAACTGTCGCCAGAAGACAGAAAATGGGCACCATGGTAGCTTAATGGTTAGGACCGCATACCATATAATCCCTGATTTGATTTCTGAAGGAGGCCTTTGATGCTTGTCACCTATTCCCTCTCTCACTGTATTTTCCTGTTTATGTCTGCAATTTGTGTCACTTAAAAAAAAGATGATTAGTTTGGAAATATGTGCAATGTCTTAAAACATCATCTAGTGAGAACATACCACAGCTTATGACTTTAATTGTTCTCAGTTTGCACACTTGTTATGATAAACGAACAAAGATAAGCCAAAAGATCACAAGTGCAGCATTTTTCCTCATTAATCACAGAGCACCTACAGTTCTGCAGCACAACTGCACACTGAGAGAGTGGAGGTGATAGGATAACGTGATAGACAGAAGAACTGATCTACACCTGACAAGTAAAAATAAGCTGATTATTTGTATCATCAGAACTGCAGGTACAGTATGTGCAAATACAACAAGTCTTCACAAAACATTAACATGGCATGCGGGGATGTAGCTTAGGTGTGAGTTAGATCAATGCTGCACTTTTTTTTGCCATTAATTGGGTAATATTAGACTTTTGTTTTCAAAAATAAAAGTTTAAAGTATAAGAGTAACGGGTCCATAATGACAATGTTAAAGAATAGGTTTGTGTTTTTTTTTTGTTTCTGTCTTAAAACAACATTTATGTGACCATAAGTTCATGAGGTTAGATCTGGGTCCTTCTAACTATTCATGCCTACCACACCGACCCTGAAGTGTTTCATCTGGAATGCAAGTACACACAGACAAAAGACACAGCGCTCACATGGTGCTAAAAAGAATTCCAAAGTATTGGACAAATTAACAGTCTGACCAGATGGTGGTGCTACAGGAAAACTCTGGGCATTACCAAGGTAAATAGGATTTATCATCAGGGAACTATGAATGTCTGGACAAAGCTTTGTGCTAGTTCTAGAGATATTTCACTAGATAAGTGGGGGGGAAAATGACCTGCCGGTGCAGCTAGATAATCACCAAGGGGATCACCAAGGTCTGTAGTAGTTGAGGTGTTTTAGTTGGGACCAAACCATTGCCTCAAGTTGGCTTGAGATATTTTAAAATGAAGCCCTGTCTTCTGTTGTGCCACATCACAGATTATGTTCTTAGTGTGAAGTTATGAGCAGTTTTAGCAAAGACTGATTTATTGTTCTTGGAGTGTTTGTGTTGAAGGATGTTTTGAGGCCTGAAGATGTTAAATGGTAGTTCATGATAGAAGAAAAAGCTCAAAAAATTTAAAAAATAAACACATTTTTGCACCTATCCTCAAATTAATCCTGGGAACCTTTAGGACACCTCGATCCCCAGGTGGGGAATCACTGCTTCAACCTCATTTGATTTGATATGAATCACGAAAACATTTCATGGGCATGGAATTACAAAGGTAGGTATTGAATGTATCCTCATGTCTGTATACACAAAAGCTTAGGTGCTTGTGAGTGTTTTATAAGAAGCAGGTTGTTTCTGAGAAAAAAACCTGAGGCTTGCATGTGTGAAAGAATATCTGTGTGTGTTTGTGTGAAATGTGGGGAGAAAAAGTGAAACACAAAAGAGCAAGTGTGAGAAATAGAGAAAGAGAGAGACACCCAGAAAGATATACAGAAGGAGAGAGAGAGACCAGCTCCATAAAGACGTGAGCAGAATTCGATCTGAGTGAGAGAGGTGATATATAGTTTAGTGAGTAGCAGGGGGTCACGACAAAGCCTTTAACAGTAATGCCCAGGGAGTTGCCTCGCCCAAGGGACCCGCGCTCCATTTTACAGCCAAGCGACTGAGACTGAGGCGCTGTGGCATGACAGCTGGAGCAGTAAAGCCGGCCTCTAGTACCATCCATAACATGAAGGAGGCGTAGACACTGCTGATATCACCACAAAACACCAGGCCCGAGGCCACACCGACAGCTGGCGAGTTAAGAGAGATGAAGAAAAAGGGGGCTTGGGAAATGGAAGGAAGTGGCAGATGAGACAAAGGAGGGTGAAAAGAAAAAAGAGTGAGGACATATATTTGCAGATTCAGGCAGAGAAAAAACAGTAGAAAAAAAGATGACCTAGACCAAAAGAGGGACTGGAAACAGAAAAAGGGGGAAATTGGGAGAAGAGACAAAATTGGACAAAGCTCAGTGCAGAAATATAATCTAAATGATTAGTCATTTACTTTACTAATGGATTTGGCAACAGGCAAAAAATTTATCTTTAATTATGCTGATAATCAATTAAATGTGCTTTCTTTTTACTGCCGCATGCAGCACAAGTATTAGTATTATTTTGTGCCATCCATCCATTTTCTGACATTTTATAAATAAAATGAATGCTTGATAATTGCAAAAATAATCAACAGATTAATTGAAAAGCAAAATGATCAATCTGATGAACCGACCTACAGCAAGAAGGTCCACTGCTTTACTGGGGAGGGGGGAACTGTACTCTCAGCACACATGGACCTGCATTTTTTAGATTTCCTGGCACGTGAACATATCTGCACATACCACAGCACTACGATTCCTGTAATTAGGCTGTAGTTAGGTACAGTGGTGCTTAAATGTAAATGCTAATACCATCATACTCACATGCTAACATGTAGCATTTCAGTTTAGCATGCTAACATTTGCTAATTAGTACTTAACCAAGAGTTAATTACTGCTGCTAACTGAGTTATCATTAACTGAAGTCACTATTAAACTGAACACATTTTAGGTTGTGTGCTCCCAACTTACACTTGAAATGCTTTAAGGCAGAAAGCAATGTTACTGTATTGCACAAAACAGGAAGAGAGCACTATGTTCACAGAGCTAAAGGAGCAGAAGTTCACAGATTTTTACAGCAACAGCTCATGGATGTATTATAGGAAAACTGGACACTGGACTACTAAGCGGCCCCTATTCGTTCCTATGAGAGCTGATCAAAACATTTTTCATGCCTCTGGATTCCAGCCATAAAGTGACCTGGATGTTCTCTATGCTTCCCTGTTTTTTTGGGCCCATAGAACTAGTTGGCTCCCACACTTCGGGGTGGCTATGGCTCAGAAGGTAGAGCAGGTCATCTCCTAAATGGAAGGTTGGTGTTTCGATTCCCAGTTTCTGTTGAAACTCAAGAGCCCTTGAGCAAGACGCTGAACCCCAAGTTGCTCCCGGTAATATCACCGGTGCTTGGGAGTGTGAATGGGTGAATGGGCAAGTAGTGTGAAAACGTTTTGAGTGTGCTGCAATGCGTAGATAAGTGCTATATAAGTATAACACCATTGTCCACACACACATGAATGGGATAAAATAAAAATTTCCTACAGCTAAATTAGACTTTGTACCTAATGAATCAAATTCTGAAAATGACTTTTTAAAAAGTCATTTCATGGGGTTTGTGATGCTCAGATAAATGTATTTACTGTTTTACAGTTGGTCCTTTTCCAGTGATTATGATAAAAATATTGTTTGGGCCAGTGTGTGACTGGCCCTGTAGTTGAAGTGTCCTTGAGTGAGTCCCAACAACAATCATCAAGGTATCACATTTATTGTTAGACCATAGTGTAGTGTGCAGTCTGACTGAGAATTTAGAAACTTACTTTACTTCTAAGGCAAGAGCCAAAATCCCTGCAGCGATCGGAGCAGCACTGGAAGTTCCTGCAAAGTATGTGACACAGCCATCACCAGTGGTGGTCACAGTGACCTGGAGAAACCACAAACCAAATATGTTACAAGATGTAAATGCTGTATTAGTACGTAGAGATAAGAGATTTTATACAGCTACTCTCTGAAATGTTTTTCTGTGGGAGGATTTTGGAAGAGAGTGTGGCTTTATAGCAAATCCAGACAGAAGAGTTCCCACACTGTAGCAGCTACTTTCTCAGTAGCAGTTTCTCTCTGTCATTAGAACCCGATGACACAATTTTACAGTGATGATAATTAAAAAAAAAAACAACAACTTGAGTCTGGTCTGAAAACCTCCTGATGTGAGGTGGAAAAGGGCAGGCATCCCAGCAGAAAAAGGTGGGATCACACTGATAAAATTGGCCTTTCTGTTTCTCCAGCCCTGGTGTTGGCACTGCGTACACTGTTCTTCCTGGCTTTTCACTGTTACCTCTGCCATCAACACCTCGGTTTCTTCCTCTGCTTTTCTCAGCCACTACAGCCATGTTTTACCTCCAATTAACACTCGTTTGCTTCTGTGTTTCTAGGTGTGCTTGTGTGTGTGCCCAGCAGTCACCTAGGTCATTTGGCAGGCCTCTATAAATACCACACCAGTGGCTACTCTTTAACAGGCTTCTCACAGCTCACCGAAGCCAAAGAGCAGGGTTGTTGGCTCACACATGCACTATATATAGTATATATGTATATATACTATGTGTTTCCAAACGTTTGACTGGTAATGATAACCACTGTTGTTAGGTGTGTTAGGCAGTGCACGCACACTAACCAGAGGCAGTGAACCTCCTGTGCCAGCCCCTGTCAGGGTGACGGCCATCACCCCGGGACAGGGCTCACCAAAGTAGGTGGGGTTCCCTGTTTGAGTGACAGCTCCAATGGCAATGTTGTAGATGGAGTTGACATAACCGTCTGCACCACAGTGGTCATGGTGCATTCCACCATTACCTGCCGCCCACACAAAGATGCTGCCTTTCCCAACTCGACCCTGACGGCACAAAGAGAAAGAGACATCGAAGTTTAAAAAAAGGATTTAACAAAGACCCGTAGTGGTCAGCAGATCATTCCAAATATCACATAATAATGAACAAAATGTATTTAAATCTGGGAGGGAAGTGCAAAAAATGAAATTCTTCGATATGATAAAACATTTTAAAAATAAAATTAAAAATAGAAAATTTGCCTGACCTTCAAAGAAGCCATTAGTACTGGGCCAGTGATCAAGAGAAACTCTGTGGTTTAAGGAAAACTGCTGCTTTAATTTTTATTTTAATTTGTCAAAACTGTCTGTAGCTTTATCAGCACACAGATGAAACAGACTGGAAGATAATAACTTCTCAAATCGCCAGTGATCTATTTCATAAACATCAAGTACAATAAACAAAGACAAAACAAAAGAAACCTTAAACCACAAAGGATTGATAACTGCAGTAAACAAGAAATAAATAAATATTAATAGTCTAATGACCAGTGTATCTCAAAACACCCTGATTAACTTTATGTAACTGCAAAAACATGCCTGTAAACCAGAGCAACTAACTTTGGGAAACAGTCAGCAAGAATTGTGTGGATGACTAGTAAATTATCCTTAAAACCTTGGGTTGCCAGGGCAACACAATGAACCTGTTTTCACAGTTTCCACAATTAACTTTTTACAGGTAGAACTGAGAAACCTTACTCTAAGTTTAGATACAGCATAATAAAATATTCTAAAGTCAAAGTTCACCCTCATGTTGATTGATTGTGGCCATAAGTTGGATATGTTTGAAAGCTCAGTGAACCCAGATACTACACAGTTTGCAGTGCTGAGCATCACTAGCTGGTCACACACAAACCTTACATACTACATTCATTCACAGAGGAAGGAAGTTCTGTGCCACTACAATAAATATCAGTTTAAGGGATAGATATTCTTTGTAATGTTTATTCATTTATAGGTAGTTAAACTTGCTAGCTGGCTACTGGATTATGAGTTCCTGATTTACTGTACATGTAGTTTCTGAGTTTAATTCATGTGGCTCATTTGGTCAAACAATAAAACAGTAAAACACTAAATCTAACCATACCCTAAAAATAAACTATGCATGGACATTAGTTTTAAAAGGTCATAAAAACGAGTTTGCATTGAAATCTGCTTACATATCCACTAGTGGTGAGACTGTTTGCTTTACACCTGACAGAGACAAGTATGAACTTGAGATGAAAGCCATGCCTTGTGAGTTCCTAGCTGGAGGGCCTGCTTCGTGAGGCTGTGGGGCCCATCCATTTCAGCACCGTCGTCCCGCGGGCCCCAACTGCAAACGTAGATGTCGATGAACTGCATGTTGAAGGTCAGAGCTGTGGCCTCCATGGCATCAGTGACAGAGCCGTCCAACAGGCGGATACCTGGATGGATTGAAAAGGTCACACAGATCGGGGTCTCAGAAAGAGGCTTACAGACCACATAAAAATACCGAAAGAGCAGTTTACATTCTGGTGCTGCCAGAACATACACAACGATTCAGTTGTTGACATGTTTGAGTTAATGTGATACCCCCATCTAAAAAAACACAATAACAAAGCAGAGACACAGTGTACCATAGAAGTGCAAAGCACGCTCATACTGTAGCAGCCGGCCTGTACCAGAGTCTTCTCTCTGTCTTGCTCTGCCTTTTATGTATCTGTGTTGTTTATTATTTTATCTGTGCCTGTCTCCTCTTGTTTCTTCATTGTCTGTTTCTGTGTTTGCTGCTTTGCTATATTTGTTTTTCCTCAGTGTATGGATTCCTTCTTTGCCTGTTCCTACTATATTTGTATTATTTGTTTGCTTTATCACTGACTACTTAGATATATATTTTCAAATTAATACATTTATGTTAATTATTTTCTCTGAGAATGTATGTCAAAGTGAGGGCAATGACCTAGCCTGTATTAGCTGTAAAATAAAGTGGAGTGACTTCTAATTACTTTCTTCTCAGTAATATTAACTGGTTTTAGCCAAGCAAATGTTGATTAAAAAGAAGAACTCTCCACGTTTGCTCATCCGGGTGATTGTTACTAACTAGCTTTCGCATTCTGAATATCATGGCTCTTGCTTTTTGCTGAATTATCAGCCACTAAGTGCCCTTTAAAATGCATCTAATATAGATTTATAGCTATTGTTGGTTTTTATAGCGGTGTTTTGTTTGTAGTGATTTCACAGACTACCTAATCATTTACCAATTACCTGCAATGCAAATTAGTATTTACATGAATAAAAAGACAGTCCACCATTTGGTGACTTTGGCATCTGTTATAAATCTTATTCTTCAGTGTAATAGATACATTAACACAAATTCAAAAAAACTGAAAACCGCTATATACAGCCATTTATGAGCAAGAAACATGATGAAGAAAAATAAAAAACAAAAGAAGAATTCTTGAAAACCCCAGAGATAGTAAAGAGAGGCAGGGTAGTTGAAAACCTCAGCCTTGACAGTCACAGGCAGGCTGACACACACCAACAACACAGAATGTGTTTACCTCCCCTTGGACCTGCAAGCAAAGTACAAAACCAAAGCACGGATCTTACGGAGCAGTCAACCTGCATTAAACACCAGGCTAAGAGTGAAAAGATCATAGAGGCCAAAGGTGTGGTATAGTATTTATAGCTGGGATGCAAAAGTAGCCTATACATTATGACTGTGACTTTGGTTTTTATAAACCTTGACCTGCACTTTATTGGCATTCAGGAAGAAGTGAAACAAAATACCAGAATTCATTATTAATTTAAAAAATCAGTGAGGAGCTTGAACATCTTATGAGGTTTTACAGTTAAAGGAACATTACCAGTTATTATTATATTATTTTCATGCAGACTGACAATACATTAGAATGACAATACTTGAAAAACCTGCTGTATGACTGTGGATGTAGTGTACAGTGGCACCTAGGGGAAAGCACATACAAAGTACAAACATGACACTTTACTGAGGCTTCATCAGTACGAGTACCTGCTTTCCTGTGCGTCATTAACAATAAAACATTACATTGATTATAGCTGTGTTAAGACTGCTTAACCTGGCTAGCACCACACACATTTTCTGTCAATGATAATGAAGTCGAATAAATAAATATTAAAAATTTAAATCTTAATTTTACTTTTCTGGAATGCAATGCCTTTTCATAACTTCCTCATTGTATACAACTAGGCATGAATAACAATATTCAGTTCTGCACTTCCCTTAAAACCATGTTGCTTCCCAATATCCAGTATATATTTCTTGGTTTATACTTTAAAAACATGTCTATGATCAGTTCAAAAATCATTTTATAAAGAAAATACAGTACATTGAATTTCATTAAATGAAATTTAATTGGGAGTTTACATTTAAGACAAACTATATGTGTATGTGTACACTCTCCTTGCAATGCATCAAAAATGTCTTTTAAGGTACTTCATCAGGCTTAATTTGCAGCTTTCTGATTCAGCACATGTATGTACATATTTAAAAACCACAAGTATAACAAGGCTGGTTTTAAACATGAATGCACTGGATTTTGAGTATGTTTTCAAAGCATAAAGAGGCACAGAAGTAAAAACTCAACTCAGTCAACCTTCACTGTCAGACAGTCATCACAGAAGCCTGTAGTTCAACGTACATCTTTCATGTAGGTCTTGCCCCTTCATCTCCTGTGTGCCAGACTTTGTTTATGAGCAGGGATAAAATAGACTCAGCAAGGTGAAATTAAGACTAACTGTGGAAGAAGGTTCCTGGTCTTGCTTCACAAACTGTATTTTTTTCTCTTTCTAACAATTCTACAAGAGGTCAAGGGTTCACGTAGCTAAGTTCAAATGTCCGAGATCAACCAAGAGATTCTTCTATTCATTCTCCACATTTCATGTGAATGACAGAGCTATATGAAACTGGTTTTGAAACATTCAGATCTGGGTGCTGTGGGAGATTTTCTTAATCAAACATAACGTGCACTCCTCATTAACTTGTGGTTTATAGCACTCTTAGTATATCCTATAAAAGCCCTCGATTTCACAACAGAAAATGGGCTATCTCATGCATTCATCCTTCGCCAATGTTACAGCCAACACTAAAAAAGCCATTATTGAAGCTCCCACTAAAAAATGAGCTGTTAAATAGGGTCAGCACGGCTCAGTACCAGCCAGTAACTGTGTATTCTGCCGTACTCACACAAACCCAAAACCACACACACGCAGAAAATGCACAATATCTGCATGTGCATATAAATGATATACTCTCAGTCTTTTTTAAAGATATATTTCTTATCATCTAAACCAAAACTCTTGAAGACTTTTTGATACATTACTTTCATCTATTAGCGTTCACAACGAGCAGCGGACTTCCAGTACTACTAAACTAATGCAAACTAATATAACAAATATATTCCGCAATTTTCTGCCAAATTTCACCAATAAGCCATTATATTTGTTATTTCTATTTAAGCAAGATTAGCTACTAACCCTTTGATGTAGCATAATTTATAGTCAAATTGTAAAATGCAGGTTTTGCCTCTCAAAAATGGTTCAACACAAAAGAACAACTAATAACTTCCTGGACCAGTACCAGAATGTACCAGAATGAGTTTGAGTTTATTTTAGAAGGTATTTAATGCATTTTGTTAAGTCATTTTGTAAGTGCCTTGTAAAGCTTAATAAGACTAAGCTCAAAGCATCCTGTCAGAAATCTCTTTTTTATTTCAGACGGGATTTAGGAACTTGGGGATTAAATAACCTAAAAGGTGCCTCATGATTTTTAAGATACAAACCTTTTTAACTGTATTGTCATGAATTCTATCTAGTTTAAGATTAGTGAGCTTTACTATATGTTATTTTTTTTATTAAAATTTTTATTTTACATTCCATGTCATCTTCCTGGCCACTACAGTACAGCCACAATGCACTGCCTCTCACTGTCCCTATCAGGGTTGTGGTCGAGTCACTAAACCTCGAGTCTGAGTCAAGTCTTGAATCCAAGTCCAAGTCACCAATAAGTAATCTGAGTCGAGTCCAAGTTGAATCCCTGTTATGTGAGTCAGAGTCATCAAAGGTCTACATTAAACACAACTGGCATCTCACCATGTTATATCACCATATTGCTCAGCAATTTGATACATAAAAATCAAAAGGTGGAGTGTACACTTGATGGAGGTGGATACTACATGGACATGAGCAGGTTTCAATTCAAGCAGGTTCAAATTATTATAGCCTAGTACAAAAAATAAACAAATAAATAAAACACAATTATAAGTCCTCCTCTCAAACTTCCAAGTCTGAATGCAGTCAGTGCTCAAGTCCAAGTCCAGTCACAAGTCCTGAAAATCTGGACTCGACTACTATAACACTGGTCTCTATACTGTAAGACTGCATTCTTTTCCTCACCTCCGATCCTGGCATTGAAGGCAATGCCCACACCACAGTAGGAGTTGTTGGCCTCCATGGCAACTTCCCCTGCACACCGAGTACCATGACTGAAACACAGAATAAGATGTGTTGTCTTGAGCACGTCTCCAAATTAAGCTTGAGTAAGCAATTACACACAGCACATCCCCAAGTTAAGACAAAGAGACAGACACAATTGGAAACAGATCCCTTGCTAAACCGCCTCTGTAGCTGAAAAGCTTTTGGTTTTTGCATGGAAAATATCTAGTTAAAAATATTGCTGACAGATTTACCTTTTTTTGTAATTTATTACAGTTCATTTCAGAAAGAAGTAGACAAAGACATTTACAGTCAGGGAAACCTGCTGCTGTCAGATTTCATTAGCTGTAGCCAGTGTAAAGTTGGTTATTTAATTTAAGCATTGCCCCATTTGACTGGTTATCCTATGTACTGACTAGCAAGAGTTTACTGTAGATATATGCTTTAGTGTTAATATTTTCAAATCCTATATTCCACTTTTAACCTTGCAAGATGAAAAGCCTTTAAAATAATGACTAACTAATGTGTTTGCCAACTGTAAGGCTGTATTCGCATTGCTACAGAGTTGCTGGACTGTGAACTTCTCCAGACTCAATACAGAGCAGTCCACAATTAGCATTAGCCTGCACTCTGATAGAATTACTGTAGATAGAAGTGATAGAAATCAAGACCAGCTCCTATGCAATGAGGAGGTACTGTACTACACAGTGATGTATGTGTTATTGTGGGTGAGGTTTTTCTAACGTAAACTGTAACCCCACATAATTACTGTACCAAAGATAATGGCAATGGTTTTGCCACAGTTTGTTTGCTTGTTTGTTAATAGCATAATTCAAAAAGTAATGAATGGATTTTGATACCTTTTTTTTTCCTAGACAGGTAGGGTATGGCCCAAGGAACAATTGATTGGATTCTGGTGCTGATCCAGATCACCATCCAGAGCCAGGAATTAAAAAAAAAAGATTCTTCACCAGTGTAAGTGGCTGTATAAGAGCCCCCTTGAGGTGAAAATCACAGATGTGCTGCTGAACACTTCCAGCACATACAAAGACAAATCCATGAGCCACCGACAGCTGCCTATTCACTATCACGCAGGACAGCCTCTGTGTGAGACAGGGACTAAAGAAGCCCAGTGAGGTGACAGCCCAGAGCTGGAGAAAGACCTACTCTCTGCAGCGACAGCCGGGTGAGAGCCAGTCAGGATTATCTTGATCCCAGATGGTGATGACAGACATTTTCGACCATGATAATTTCATCCTAGAACTGGCATTTTGACCCTTTTTCAGGTAACAAAGTAACCACTTAAATTGATAACATGTGGTCAGTCTATCCAAGTAATGCCAATTTAGACATTTTTTTCAACGTTATCAGAGATATGAGTACCTGATAGCAGGCCGAGCTAAACGGCTTTGAATAAACCCTGTCTTGCTGTTATAAATAAACAGTTTGTATTTATCAAACAGACAAATTGTCCAGAGTTTTTACTTGTTAGCTAATGAAATGCTCCTTGGGCTCAGGACTAATGTTGGGTTAGCTTACTAATGTTACTGTGGGTAGAGAGGGTACAGACCTGCTGATGTTTGTGTGCATTATATTAGAACTGATAAACAGTTTCATCCACTTTTGTACACTCTTGTGTTTTTGGTTTTTGAAAAGGTTAAATTGACTGACTATGAATAGAAACACTCACTACCTATTCTCCTCATTTCTGACAGGCATGGGATCATGAGACACACCATGCAAGGCTTGTAGGTCAAAACTGGCGAGGGCCTCCTGTAAGGCAAACAGAAAACAAGTGAAGCACAGTGGAAGACAATGCAACTCTCAATCCAAACCATCAGAATGATGCAACAGGAAATGAAGAAATCTCATTAAAAAACAACAACTCATGAACAACACTGGCACTTGAATTAGTCTATCATCATATTTCATCTGAGTGACAGCAATCACTGCCATCGTGTGTGTGGTTAGATAGATGGAGATACACGTTTGAATGACTTGTTTGCCAGTGTATATTGGCCTAGGCATAACGGGAGGAGGATGCCATGGCAGCGAACTGTAGGGGAGCGATTATGCAGCCCTCTTTCTCTCTCTGACTCTCTCTGCAGCCAGGCTTATTCATGCCAGACAATCTGCTCTGACAAAGTACAAGTTGGCCTCCGTTCTTCAAACTGCCTATAGGATTATAAATGACAAGGCAGGAGCAAACAATGCTGCCACTACACATATGCTTTATGACTAGCCAGTGCAACACCAGCCTAACTGAATAAAACAGCTTTATCACTATATGAAACTTTTATTGTCTCGGGTTTTCCAGTAAGTAATCGAGAAGTTGGGCAGTTAAAGAGAAAGTCAATACAAAAATTTCACTCTAATGAAAATCCAGTTGTTTGCGATAACAGCGCTGCTGGCTGAATATAATCTTGTAAAAGGACAACTGAATGAAAAATTGGATTGTATAACCATCCCTGAGATCTACATGAGATGATATTTTGCAGCTCAGCATTAATAAGATTGGGTTGAGATCAGTTATTATTCATAAATCAGATTTTAAGTTTACTTACAAAATTTTTCTTCAGGTCTTTATTTGTGTGATCTACACCTGACAAAAGAAAAAAAAATTAGACATAAAAACATGATAATACTGTAGCTTTAGCTTCTCTGTATGATTTTCTTTGGCTAAAAATCCTGGCAAAGAAGGCTACTATTCACCAGTGGTTTCACTTGTCATAGTGGGCCCCTGGCCCACATTACCTACTGTGTGTTCCTGATCTGCCAGCGACGCTGTCACACTCCTACCTGCCCAGCTCACTGCCTTTCGGTTCCTAAGTCCACCACTTTACCTACACCCCTCCTGCCTGACTCACCTGTGTGCTTCCGACACCACCTACACCTTCTTTCCTTGTACCCTTATAAATTAATAGTGTTTCTAAGATTCCGTTCAGTCCTGGTCTGCCTTTTGGGTCCTGTCCCAGTGTGAGATCCTAACATTACTTGCTACCTAAACAATGTTGCCTCTTGGTTTGTATTTCACACATTTAAATGATCATACCAATAAATCTGTGAGAAAGTCAGGATTGATTTTATAATGGATCTGTAAAATAATACCATCAACGCTCTGGAAACATGAAAAACATTTAACTTCTGCAAAAACTCAGATTAGCTCTGGGCTCCATTTCTTCAAAATCAGAATCAGAATCAGAATCAGTTTTATTGGCCAGGTGTGACGGACACACGAGGAATTTGACTCAGGTACATCAGCTCTCAATGTGCAAAACAGTAAACCAGCATAAGGCTGTGTAATATAACAAAATAGCAGTATTAACATCAACAACCAGTGCAAACAATGCAGAAAAAGCAGTATAAACAGACAGTAAAACAATGCAGACAACAAAGGAATGTTCATTGAAATGAGATAAGTAGGGATAAAACAGAGTACTTAAGAACTAGAGCCCTGTACAAGTCTCTATAATCTGTACGAGGTATATTTACACTGAGGGTTATTGACCAGTCATACTGTTGTTGGTTAAGTGTTTATCAGGGTGACAGCCTGGGGGAAGAAACTGTCCCTTTGTCTGGTTGTCTTGGTGCACAGTGACCTGTAAGGCCGTCCAGAGGGGAGGAGTTCAAACAGATTGTGTCCAGGGTATGAGGGGTCTGCAGTGATCCTCTCCGCCCTCCTTTTGACCCGTGAGGTGTACAGGTCCTCCATGGAGGGCAGGCTCACACCAATGACCTTTTCTGCAGTCCTCACTGTCTGCTGAAGTCTTCTTGTCAGAAGTGATGTTTTTCTGAAGTCAATAATTATTTTAAATCACAGGCTCAAGTGTTGAGTCATTTCCCTGAAAAACATGGACAACTACTGTGTCATTTGCAAAATTAAAAATGTTCCTGTCCCTTGTTTGTGTCAAGAATAAACAGTTGTAGGCACAAGACACAACCATGTGGGGAGCCATTAGAGACAGAGGAGTAGTGGTCAAGAAGTGTCCTGAGAGAAACATTGCCTGAAGGGCAAACCTGGGAAACAAATTACTGGCAAGCTCCACAGCTCACACAATTACAAATATGAAGCAAATAAGTAACAACCTTCTGACAGTAATTACAAAGATCACAGTTAGGACCTAGAAGGAGAAGCATCTTCAGAAGGAGATGATGAGACAAACATAATGTTAAATAACAATGTTATACTGTGTCGGTCAGTGTTTAGGTTAAGTTGCACTATTGCAATATAAGTTACTCTGTCAGAAGTCATGCGCTAACAATGTTCGCACAATGTACTAGTATCAAAGTTAAAAGTAAGATAGCATTAATTCAGACAACAGCTTCCCGTGACTGTTACTATAGGCTATTATATACACTGCTCAAAAAATTAAAGAAACACTAAATTACACATCGTATCGTGATGAACAAATTATTCAAGTTGAAAACCTTTACTTATGTACATTGTATAATTTGTTCAGAGCAAAATGACATAATGGTCAGTGGAAACCAGCATCATCAACCCGTGGAGGATGTTTTCAAAATTACACTGAAAATCAAAATGAAAACTGAAATCACAGGCTCATCCAAGTTGCATGAATTTCATCACAGCAGCTCATAATGTGGCTCAGAAGTGAATTTGGGCCCCCCTTGCCTGTAGGCACTCCTGACAATGTTTGGGCATGAGTCAGGGGATGGCGTCCTGGAGGATCTCCTCCCAGACCTGGATCAGGGCATCATTGGGCTCCTGCACAGTCTGTGGTGGTACTTGGTGGTGTCGGATGCATGATACACAATGTCCCACAGGTACCTAATTGGATTTAGGTCAGGAAAATGTGAGGGCCAGTCAATGGCATCAATGTCTTCATCATCCAGGAACTGCTTACGCACTCTGACCACATGAGGTCGGGTATTGTCCTGCACCAGGAGGAGCCCAGGGCCCACTGCACCAGCGTAAGGTCTGACTCTAAGGATTTCATCCTGGTACCTCACAGCAGTCAGGACACTGCGGTCATACATGGAGGTCTGTGAGCCCTGCAACAATATGTCTCCCCGAACATCCGGTGACCCACCACCAAACCAGTCATGCTCGGCAATGTTACAGGCAGCGTAACGTTTCACCATGGCGTCTCCAGACTCCTTCACATCTGTCACATGTGTCACACAGTGTGAACCTGCTCTTTAGAGAGAAGAGGGCGCCAGTGGAGGACCTGCCAGTTCTGGTGTTCTTTGGTGAATGCCAATCAAGCTGCATGGAGCTGGGCCATGAGCACAAGTTGTACTAGAGGACATCAGGCCCTCATGCCACCCTCATGGAGTCTGCTTCTGACAGTTGGGTCAGAAACATGCACACCAGTAGCTGCTCGAGGTCATTTTGTAGGGCTCTCACAGTGCTCCACCTCATCCTCCTGGCACAAAGCAGAAGATACTGGTCCTGCTGCTGGTTTGTTGCCCTTCTACGGCCCTGTTCAGCTCTCCTGGTGTAATGGCCAGTCTCCTGGTATCTCCTCCATGCTCTTGAGACTGTGCTGGGAGACACAGCAAACCTCCTAGCGACTGCACGTATGGATGTGCCATCTTGGAGTAACTGACTACCTGTGCAATCTGATTGGGCTGCAGGTACTGCCTCATGCTTCCAGCAGTGGCAAGGATGCTAGCAAAACACAAAACTTGAGCAGAATCAGTCAGGAAGGATCAGGAGGGAGCATTCCTCTGTGGCCACCACATGGAAAACCATTCCCTTTTGGGGGGTTGTCTCGATTTGGCCTCTCCATTGCACCAAAGCAGGTGAAACTGATTCACAATCACTTGTGCTTCCTAAATGGACAGATTGATATCAAGTTTCACCAAGTATAACGCCAAGTTTAACTGACTTGGTGTTATACTGTGATGATTAAGTGTTCCCTTAAATTTTTGAGCAGTTTATTATAAAATTATTATTACTGGTAAATGATTGTGAGGGCAGCATTTTTCTGTTGTAGTAGATGAAGTATTGTGCAAGTTTCTGTGCCATCAAGGTGCTGAAGCTAGTTGATTGTAGATGTGTGCAGGAGAAAGATCAGTTCCTCCTCTTTAATGTTCTTTTGCAGTAACAACGGTGCATTCATGCCTAAGTGCACTCATTGTTTCAATATTTTTGTGGTTAAGGGAGTGGTGCTGTTTCACATCATTTGAACTTTCAGTGTGGAAGACAGGTTATTAAAACTTTGAATTTTGAGTGCCCTACTAATAGATGTAATTAATTTGCCAAAATATAATGGTGAGATCTAGTTTTCAAAGGATTTTTTGTCAAGATCCAGGTTATATGAGGTACTGTACATGAGTGATTAGTGACTGAAAGAACAAACAGGCACAGAATCTAGTCCTCCAAATTTCATTCTATTTATTCAGCCTCTCTTTCCATTTTAAATCCTTTCTCCTCACTCTACACCTTTTCTAACATCTTTTTTATCAACTTCTCTTTCCACATTGGTTGCCTTTCATTCACTTGTTCCCTCCCTGTCCTCCCCCTCTTGTCACCCCAACCACCTCCTCCTCCTCCATCTCTGCTGCATCAGGACTCCTGTGGTCTCAGCGAGAGACAAACGAATGAAGGCCTCAGGAGGGCTGTGCCTGCTCTGCCACACATTACTCACTCTGTCTCAATCACACACACACACACACACACACACACACACAGGACCTGCCAGCCTTTGTCCCATGCAGACAGTGCCTCCTGGTTGTCATGGCAACCTGCAGTTGGTTTGGCCGTTGAGGTCTGATTGTGTTGAGCTCAGGGAGGATGGAGCCCTTGCTGCGTGATGCCTCATTGGAGCCTGTCATGCCATGCTGTGTTATGCCGTACCAAGTCAACCTGCTGCGTCCTCTACATAACCACTAGTGTTTTATCCTCTCCTCACCCCCAGACACACTTTCAGATACCAGTATAACAAAATATAAGCTTTCAGATATGTTTTGTTTTACATTTTAATTCAAAATCTCTCTTTGCATTTTTGCCCAGAGAGAACCACCAAAGTCTCTGTACGCTTCGGCAGCCGATGCCATCGCAAACTCCATTGTTGTTCTGGGAAGAGTGTAGACAGCCTTGTGCTATATGACAAATCATGTCACCAGTTGCCTCGTTATACACGCCAGCAAGGACAAGAGCCGTCGTCTGTTGGAATGCACCGGCTGGATTTACCACTGCTGAGAATACAACACTGTATGAATGTGAAGGTTTGTCTTCTTCTGTCACTTTTAGACGGATCTCATGGCTTTCATCAATAGACAAAGTAGAAAAAGCTAATATCAAACAAACAACTCTCCATCTGCAAGTTAAGATTTTTTAGTTTAACTACTGAATTTTATGCTTACAGAAGCAGCAACTATGGTTTGGTATACAGTAAGAAAAGGGTAGCAAACAAAGCACCAGTTTATTTTGAGCATTTTTGTCAATAATGACAAAGTTGTGCAGTTTTAATTTCTTATTCTTGAGGGAACCAGAGGAAGAGCTCTGTGGGCAACGTTTCCTCTTGTCTGAGCCAAGCTGGATTTCCACCCTGAACACAAGACCAAGCGAGAGCGCTTATCTAAAGAGATGTGTTGAGTGATACTACCGTGGCCCCACATCATGTCTTCATATGGAATCTCATCTGAGTCTATAAAGACACTTTCAGCTTTTCCCGTTTAGGGGTCACCACAGTGAATCGTCACACTGACGACTCGCATGTTGACATTTGGCACGTGTTTTACAGTGAATGCCCTTCCTGACGCAACCCTGATTCGAACCCGGGCCACAGCGGTGAATTTCATCTGAGTCTAAAGTCCTAAAATATCAAATACATTTTCCAAATCCCTTCTCATGCTGCTATGTTTCTTAAATCTCATCTTTCATCTTTAGGGAAATCAAGAGATTCTCTAACATCCTCTCCTCCAACATCATGTCCATTATAATTTTATTTTACTAATTTCTGTGTTTGTTTTTGGTTTAGAAAAAAATAATATTGTCAAAAAGCAAGTTGGCATCAGGGTTTCTAGCCTACGCATGTTATATTATGAACTGTACCTGCTGACATTATGGCTCAAAATTATTGCACTTGACCCTAAAAATACATATTTTCCATAAAATGCCAGTTATTGAAAAAAGCTCACACCCACAAGCAGCTCCATAACACAGCAATGTCAAATGATCAGTTTCACCACAATTAGTCTGAACTGAGTTATAAAAAAACTGCTCCAGTTAATGTAATTTTAAAGCGTCCGCTCACTTGAATTACAAAAAAGAAACACTCAATGGTTTTTACTGCCTGAATGGTTAGATACTGTACATTAAGGTGTTAGTGATGAAATGTTGAGCTGTAATTTTGGTGAATCAACCCATTAATGTTTTCCAGTACACATCACAGTGAACAGCAATGTCAGGGAGTCTAACTGTCTCATCATGTAAGAAGAACTTCTCAAGCCTTAAAAAAATCTAGATTTGAAACTGTAAAACAAGACTGAGTGTCTTCCTAGAATGGATGAGTGCAGTGGATAGATGTGCATTTGGATATAGACTGACACATGCACAGATGAGCACATGTATGTTCGGAGCAGGGGTGTCACAAGGGTCAATTTGAGTGCCAAAACCCTAGACTTTAAATTATCCACAAGGATGATCAGAGTGGAAACATGCATTCAGTCGGGTGCACTCAGTCAGGTAGCACCATACTCCCATAAATACAGCCATAAACACACTCCAACACAGTCCAAGGTCTTCTGAGCATGAAAACAGAAAGCCTTGTCCAACAGTTAGATGGAACACTGTAGGTGGTGGAGCCAATGCAAAATCTTCCATGAATACAAATGCTTTGAACCTGGCTGACCCAGTCTAGATTGTGATTGTACGGATGTGTGTGTACGTGCATTTTCTGCTCTGCTTGTGTGTCAGCATTCAGTGGCAGCAGCTGCACTCTATCTCCTTGCTCCCGCAGCATTCATGCCGGCCCTCAGGGTCAAACACACACACAAATCAGACAGAGACGTGTCGGAGGCCATTTTGAGCCGACGGTGAGTCGTGCCTGAGCCGCCTCTGAGAAAATGAGACGACATCACTTGAGAGGAGGCCCCCGCTACACCTGGGGCCTCCCAGCTGGCTCTCGCCGCTTAGCACTCCTCTGTAGGAGTTAGAACAGGCTGAAAGGTGGAGCAGAAGAGAGGATGAGCCACATGGGGGAGGAGGTAAGCCATATAACGCTGATACCAATATTCCTGTAATGAAGCTGTACATGGCTGATAATTTGCACTTGCAAGAGTAAAAAAGAAAAGAAAAGGTGTGTGTGTGTGTGTGTGTGAAAGAGCAGCAGAGAGAAAGGGGTGTGTATCACCACCCGCAAAGGGTGAGACTTCCTGGCCCTCCACCTCCATTTCATTAATCAGCTCGGTATTTAAGAAGGGCTGGAGTGGACACTTGCCTGTAATTAGCTGGCTTTCTCAAGGACGTGTGTGTATGTGTGGGGGTGTGTGCTTAAAAAGTGAATAGCAAAGAGAGAGATCTTGGGGAGAAGACAGATGAGTGATAGAGGGTGGAAAGGATGGAGAGGGAGCGTGGGTGATGGAAAGCCTGGCACAGGAGGAAATGATTGAAGAGAAGAGAGAAGACAAGCTGGAAGAAGAGAGAAGAAGGCGGGAAAGGACTGTTATAGGAGGAGTGGGGGAGGTGGAAAAACAAGAAAGAAAGTCGACTGAAGTGAAGTGACAGTGAGGAAAAGGATGCAGGGAGAGACAGGGCCAGAGCAGAGGGCAGATGGGGATGGAGAAGAGGTTGACTTCCAAAGTGAGACATTAGTATTCAAGCAGCACCCATTTGGCACCCCAACCCACCACCACCACCACCACACCCCTCTGCCCTGTCTGCCCAGCAGCCCACTCTCCCCCTGTGGTGGACCCAGACATGAAACTGGAGGTGGCAGAGGAAAGCTGTGTGCATATGTGTGTGTGTGTGTGTGTGTGTGTGTGTGTGTGTGTGTGAGTTAAGACTGCAGATCTGAAACACTGCCTTCAGTGGAGATCCCCACATTAGAGAAATATCTTTGGCTTTCCACAGTGAGTGTGCTCTCAGCTGTTGCATTACTGTTGTTACATCTCATATTCCTCATCAGAATTTTACCTTTGAGTTAAACATTTTCTGTCAGTCATGACGAGACATTTCTTATTATTCAAAACAAGTGCAAATCTGCACAGTGCCACGTCTTCATACACAGATCTGTGGAGGTAGAGCCAACAGAGTACGAAAGTGAAGCGGCGTGATCGGTGACACTGTTCTTGCACCAGTGCAAATTACTGAATCACGACTTTAGCCATATAACCAGTGCGGCAAAAAGTGACCTGTCAGTTCTAGATGTCATCCAGCCTGAGTCAGTGGAGATCAGGGCTCATGTCATGCTCATGCAAACAGTTAGTATTTAAGAACTGACAATAAAACATGAGGGCTGTTGATCTACACAACATCCCAACTATTTAAAGTAGATCAACCTCTTGATGCTGCAGACATTCACTTAAGATTTGCCTTCAAGTCACCTGTTTTCAAAAAGAAAAAGTA
>NW_018127970.1:1248658-1265727 GCF_001952655.1 Monopterus albus | reverse complement strand
CAATGGAAATGTATGTTGTTTTTCTTTCTTTAAAGTGTTAAAAAATGACATGTAAAAAGTTGATTAGCAGTGTGTCTTACTACATATAATGTCCTAATCCAAAGAGCATTCTACAAATGCAAGAGTCATGATGAAAACTGTTCAGTCTGAGGTCTATCAGTTCTGTGGATGGAACAAATGAGAGACAAATATCTCAAATCCTGTATAAGTAAAACCAAACCTACCCACATGGCTAGATATCACTACAGGTAGAACATATGTCATTTAATACGTTGGCTGAACCAGCCTTTTTTTGCACAGCAATATTTGTCTAATCACCATATCATCTTAACCCAGAGATCCCCGCTACACGTCCCATCTGTCCACCAAATTTCATAGACATACTGTAAGGCTTTAAAAGTAAGGTTGGCACTCCTATATTTTTGTTATTCAGTCTCTCAGTACTTTCTGACTGCCTTATACAGTTTGTGGCACTCGGCCCCAAGTCCCTTTCACTAAGGGCATAAACCTTTAAAATGTGACTCTTTTTTCTTGCAAGCACTACTCAGACAAGAGGAAACAGTGAATTTGTTGGAGATTATTTTCAGCTGTGGATCAATACAATCAACGCAAAAATGAGTGTTTACAGCACCGGGACAGTGTATGTGGGACTAAGTCAAATAATCTAGAGTGTGGGCTCATGGTAACAACGAAACAATCCCACAGCAACAATGTGGCTCACAGTTTTTATTAGTTTTAGGTCAACACAGAGGAATAAGACATATCAGGCTTTGGATACACAAAACAAGAGCTGTGAGTTGGGCACATTTATTGTTGCTTTTAGTCTTTTCATGGGATTTGTTGACAGAAACACAAATGAATATAACCAGTCTACTGACAGAAATTTCAGCAAACTACCTGATGAACACAGTCTTGTAATTGTTACATTAACTGTAATCTGAACTATTTACTTTCTATGATGATCCTGTGTTGTATTTGTGACGTGACATCAGTGACTGGTAGACTCTGTCAGTCCCTTAACTTAATGGCACGGCCCCAGTGATGCACTGTGGGCGTCATTTGACATTTGTAATAAGTTGTCTATTTTTCATAAAATAAAGGACCCTGAAGGGAAAATCAGGTGATTTTTTTGTCAGTGTCTGACATATCCACTGCTAATCCCATACATCTCCATCAGCACCACAAAATTCCTCATAGCTCCCTGCCTGCCTGTCTCTCTATGTCTTCCTACTAAACAAATTCCCAACTCCTCCTATGGTTGCCACTGCTTTGCTCTCATTTGACTAATTATATTCACAAAGAACGATGTTGACAAATTCATTTTGAAATCCATTAGTCCCGTGGCATTGTTTAAGCAATGTGCACATTCATGTCCATTGCTTTAATACCCCTGATTCACATTCTGATAGCCGTCTGATAAATCAGGTTATCTGCGACACCTTCTACACGCCATGAAGAGCGGAAATTAGAGAATTATTAACTATCTGTAGTGTTCTGTCGTGTCCGGGTGTGTTAGGCAGTAGAGGAGAAGATATGACAGAGCAGAGGGGGAAGAGAGTGAGAGAGAAAGGAGAGAAAGTGGAGAGAGAGAGAGAGCCAAGAAATTATAGGGATAGGTAATGTGAAAAGCAGACCAGAGGGAGAAACAGAAAAAGAAAAGATAATAATGAAGATGAAGAGCAGCAGGACTAAGCGATATTAAATCTAGATGAGACTAAGACAAATGTTGAATTAGAGTGAGTGAGTGAGGGCGCAATGTAGAAAAGCATAGTGGGAGAAAGAGTAGAAGATCAGTGTATCTTTGGCATTACATTATCATTTTAAGGCATAAACTTTGCTTTAAAATATCATAGTGCATCCTCACAGACCCAAAACCACTGTGGATGCCACACAGATGGTGAGGGAGATTACAAACAGGTCAGTGTTGTATACTCTTCAATATGTAAGTGTATGTGCTATCTGTGATGTGGGATGAAGTGGAATTAAGTTACAGCAGAGATAAAAAGACAAATTTCAAAACAGACGAATACATCTATCAACCTATTTAACTCTCTGCTAGTTATCTTACTCATGAGTTATTATGTATGTCAAAATGGATTTATCATGTGACTTACAGTATGTCCTTCAATTTCAAATCCAGAGGAGGTTACCGCAGTGTCCCCAAAGTATTTTCTACCGACGCCAGACTACTGCAATGGCTACTGCAACATTTAGGAAACTCTCACTGAAAGTCGAACACCTTTCTAACACAGCTCACATAAAAGGAATTCATCTATCAATCAGACAAGTCAAATTTTATCCAAGAAGGTTGACTGTTAAAGTCATGAGATCTGAGGTGCCAAAATACTGCACAGTGGTTTATGATACTATGAGAAAAGATATTGCAACTCTGTCACTCTTTCTGACAGCAGCCAGGCAAATTCAATAAATGTGGTGTCCATGTTACAGAATAATCTAAAGGAGTAGGTGCCTATGTCAATTTGACTGGCCAATTCCAGCATAGATTGAGCCTGGACAGACTTCTGCTTTGTTTTTTGACGCAGAACAGTTTGGCTGGCACTTTCTGTGTTGGCACACACAGAGATTCAACACTGTGGTGGAAATACTGAAAACCAAGTATACACTGAATGCAAAAGTCATGCACATACTGTAACCATACACACCATCATCACAGCTTGTCTGCACGTATTCTTCTTCTTCACTGACTGGATCAACCTCCTGATCAAGACAGCCTCGAAATTCCTACTTCTCCACCTACTTTAGTGGCTATACCTCCACTTCACTTCCTCCACACTCTAGCCCTCATCTCCAACCAAGTCCTGGCTTTGTCTCCTGCTCTTCCTCCTCTTCCAACAGTCCCACCCTCCTCCTCCTTCTCTTCTCAACAGCTGTTGAACAGACAGATAATCTGTAGCCTTGCCTGTGGTGTCTGTTGGGGTGTGTGGACACAGGCCTGATTAGCTACTTGTTTACCTACCAGCACCACCAGTATCGTGACCACAGGGCTTCAAGGGCGACACCAGTGGATCATCCCCTCTCACACACTCACACATACACACACACAAACTGCTAATATAGACACTCTGTGTTGTGAGATTGTCTGTGTAAGTATATGTGCCATCATGCCCCACTGAGTCATTCACTGTGGCACAGGGCTCTTAATTAAGAGAAGTGTGTGTGCGTGTGTGTGTTCTGTGGGTGGAGGACTGGCAGGAGGTGCAGGGGCCAGTGAACATCTGCAGGAGGCCTGCTTACACAGACACCCAAAAACAAACACAGACAGACTTAACACTCATAACTACACACACCATTGCCACTTGGCCAAACACACACCCCTTCGAACACACAAATACAGTACACACTCGCAAGTACAAATACAGACTCCTCGAATGCTGCCATTGCCACTGCCACCAGAGTGACTATCACCATAGCAACCCAGGACTGGTCAAGTCACCCTGGTTTAGTGAAATGGGTGACGGCAAGAGAGAGTGAGAGCTAGGCAGGCAATGAAAAGAGCAAAGGACAAAGACAGAGAGCGAGCGACATAAAATACTCTCCACAATGCTCGGCTTCAGTCTTGTTTTGAAACAAAAGGGTGGAGGGAGAGACAGAGAGAGAAAATGCAAAGGCGTCTCATCCACCAAGCTGCTCTGGATGTGAGGAGGTCAGCAGCTTAGAGGTCTTCAGTCACACCCCAGGTCCCTTTTCAATAAGTCAGGAGGAGCTGTAGAGTCGTGCACCACACACACACACACACATGTTGACAGAAAGTTCAAAGGTAGAAGGGAAGGGAGGGATTTTGTCTTTCCTGTGAGGCAAAGGCTACAGCTGAGAGTAAAGGATTACTGATTTTTTTTTGTCTGCTGCTGTAATCTTTGTCAGCTTATACATACAGTACTTTAACTTCAAGTGTTTAGTTTCACATTTTACCACTCATGGCATCAAACTATGTTTTGTGCTTCAGCAATTTCCACATTAAGTTCCAGATATCTGAGCAATTAACTAGGGCTTGGCACTATGTGAAAAAATCTTTTCACATAGTATCAGTCGATATTGATATTAATCACAATATAAATCAAATCATTAATCCATACAAAAACCAAAATGTGATTTTACAAGTTGTTATTGTAGGTTCCAGGTGCATTAACTGCCTGAAGTATTGTCAGGTAACCGCTGGAGACTCTAAGAGGCTCCTTTAACAAAGACATGGTGACTGCAACAGCAGAGTGACACTGAAAAACCCATGGTGTAATGGCTGGCTGGACTAACACAAAGTTATTTTTGTATAGTGATGAATCAAGATGCAAGTTAAATGGGCCGCCACACTTTAGACATTTCACCAAATTACAGATTTCTGCTAATGTTGGATATTGAGATGTGTTTTATATGTAGAAGAGTTAACTTTCTACCACATCTTGTTCCATTTCTGAGAAATACTAATGCTGAAAATAACACTAGCATACCACACTGGAAAGGTGGAGATGATGTCTGAACCTTCTTCCCAGTGGGAAATAAACATAGCATGTGTTTCTCTGAAAGATGAAGTAGATACAGACCACCAGTCATTTAGTCCATGGCCTCATTTGTTTACATTAATTGGACCAGAGTTTCACTATTAATGGTATAGTAATGTTTAAAGATGGGGCACAGAGCACCTTAAATCATCTTCTGTGTTTTGCATTCCATCACTTGACATTATGTAACTGAAAGATGCTTATTACTGTAGAGGCTAAAGCTAGAGGGGGAAAAAGTGAGCAATAACAACAACACTTCTGTCAGATTTAAGTGTTTTTGGAGCTATTTGGAGATTTAAGGTGAATATCCTTATCTCAAGGTTGGTACTGAAGCAGGGACGGATTGATCTTAAGTGATCTCTGGCTACTGAAGGAAAATGGTCAGTATCACCAGTATGATTCCATGAGTTGGACATTATTTGGGAAACGGTTGGTAACCACAAAAACAAGTGCACATGCAAAACCGACAAACCAACCACAGACACACACAAACGTGTATGTGTAAGACAGATGCACTGTGACATGAGGTTTAAGCATATCCATTAATCAATGTTTGTGCTCCTTAGGCTATTCAGTACTGATCTATAGCCATAGCCTAGAGTCTACATACTTGACCCTTGACCCCTGTAAAACCATAACATGCCTTTACAAAACGACAATGTGTCCCCAGTCTGTACTGACTGGGCGAGCAGCTACTGAACTGGGGCAGAAAGCTACAATATATCATAAACATATAACAATGAGAGACTGTTTATTCCTTAAGGGCATTTGAGTGTACTCCTGCATAAAGTAAGGTAACAGTATCTATCTAATTCGAGATGAACTTACCTTCCTTTAGAAAGCATGTGAAAACATAAAGAATGAGATCAACACATCTGAAGTGCAGAGCTATGGGGTGTTGTGGTTTCAGGCCTCCAAATGTAAAAGTTGTGTTTATTTTATGCAAAAACATTAGCTGGCTGGTATTTGGATCATTTCAAAAGCTTGGATGGACATGTATCTCCTCAGTGACTCGTCAATACAGAACATAAGCAACTGAATTAGAAAATATCAGACTCTATGATAAAAAGTGACAAGGTACAGAAAGAAGTTAACTACAGTCAGACTCTATGATAAAAAGTGACAAGGGTGCATAACAAGGTGCAGAAAGAAGTTAACTACATCTGCATTTCAGTTTAAAAAAATCTAATCATTTAATCGTCCAACAGTTTGAATCAAATCCCTTTTTTGCATTCTGAGTCAAATCTGGGACATAGAGCTCCCGGTCCACTACGGCAGAGCGCCATGGTCCCCACAACAAAGCATTTACAATTTTGTACAATTCTGATTTCTTTCTCCATTAAAACAGCAGCTCAGGCTAATGGGTATCATGAGCTTAGAAACATGATTTGAAAGAAAAGTGATGATCAGGACAAAAGCCTGATGCATCAATAAAAACTGCTGTGTTCATATGAAATGTTAAGGATTTCATCGAAACAGAATTAATTGATTTTTTTCTGATTGAGAGCAGCAGAACAAGCTGTAAACACAAGACTGACATACAGTATCATCATATTGTAAAGTGAAATGGTGACTGTGATGGCAAATGCCTGCTAATTTAATAGTGAGAGCAGCATTATTTTTCATTTGAAGTTGTTTTTCTGGTCAACAACTTTATGTCCAATATTCATTCTATTTTTAGCTCTGCTAAAAATCTATCTACCAGCTTTTGAGCAAAAAGTCTGGTTCTCTAGCTGCTGGATGCTTGACTGAATTCACCCACTACAGTAGTAGCTACAATAGGTTTGTCTGCTGACCAGTGATGGGTAGATAGCACACACATGGTTAATTCCCTTTTTGGCTAAAACAAGAGTGGGATGCCGGTTGAGGCTGAACAGTGAAGCTTGAGAATGAACCAATCCAGCCAAGCTGCAGGCTATAAAACTAAAATATTAAGCTGAAGGAGAGTAAAGAAATCCATATATTTGAATGTGTGGCTATTCACTGGAGAAGAAACTCTGTTTAGTTGATGTCGTAACTAAACCAGCACAGTTTGACTGAGGAAATAAAAATGCTATGATTAATTTAGGGACCATTACACAAAAGATCATAATAAGGACATTGGTTGTGTGTACATGCATGTTTGTGTGTGGGTAACACAGTAATGAAAGCATGCTCTGGTTCCAGCCAAATTCAGTATTAATGATGGACTGAGATCAGTTGTAGCTGTGGGATCAAATACTCCGTCTGCTAAATAATGTAACACACAGGCCCAGTGACGGTCCCGTATGGACCAGAGAGAGAGAGAGACGTTGGAAGCCAAATGTATAGCAGGTACTGGAAGTATGTCAGCAACTGCTATTAAATACTGCAGCGCAGGAGGAAGGATTACTGCCAAATAAATATAGTATTTATATGTGTGTGCTCACATTTGATGTTGTGTGTGCCAAAGTGCATGTGTGCATGAATGTGCGAGTGTGTTTGTGACTATGTTGGGAATGTGTGTCACTCATCAATAATGTACAGCTCTTGGTTCTCCCCTCTTCAAAGCTAGAGACGTGCCACTGTTCCACATAATTAACTTTGCCTCTCATGCAAACACACACAGTCATGTCTTTGTGTAGCTGTGAGGTTACTCACTGACACAACATATACCTGAGCCCATTATAAGTAAATGCCTAACCACAACTCTTAGCTTAACCCTAAAACCGTGTCCTCTCCGTGTGATCACAGTGTATAGCCATATAATACACATACACACACACACCTACGGTAAATACAGTTAGATATGAACTGTACAGTAAATGAGCTCACTGTTAGATGTCCTCAGAAGATTAAAAAAAAAAAACTTGCCAAACTTCTTTTTTATTATGTAATATAATCTATAACTGCTTCTTTTTCTTTTGCAGTCAGTGATAGAAAAGCGAGTCAACTGAAACTCAACAGTGAGCTGCCCTCACAGCATCGATGCTGCTTTGTAAAGTCCAGCCGAGGGAGAATTTGGTCCTAGAGAAACAGAAAAAGAAATCGTATTCTAATTTACTTAAATTAGAATAACTTAATAAAGGGTATTAGACTATCTGAGATATGCACTACATTCCGTGGGCCTGCAAATACCTCTACATCTGTTTTTTGTAACTGTTGATTAAAATACATCTCATTTATGAAAACAAACTCACTGCACATTCATTCATTCATTTACTCACTCATTCACTACTAGGCTACAGTTTGTGCCTCCTAGTTGTGATTAGGAAACAGATGACACAGTAGGTACATAAATCCCTTTTTTGACTGTTTCTCTCCTTTCACTCCTCGCTCAGTCTGGAAGTCATTTGAGTCTGCCATCTTGAAGGATTTGTCAAAGCTCTGATTTCTGCTCAGAGGAGCAAGAATCAAAGAGCGAGGAGTGATCTCTGAGGAGCCATGACACAAGACCAACCCTTATGAAAGTCTTTTACTGGACTGATTAGGAACCTGGCAGTGATTTGAGACATTGTGTGTGCATCCAGTGTCTGTAATACTGTATGTTCCTTCATTATGATGAACATGGACACTGTAATTTATTCTAACAACCCCCCCCACACACACACACACATCCTGCTAAAGTAAATATTCAATAGCACATCATTTCAGTAGCTGAAAACAATCCCCAACAAATACAACGCTTACTTCTGTGAGGAATGTTTGCTAAAAACTACACTGCCAGACTGTCTCAGGAAATTATTTAGACCTTTTCAAAAGCTAGATTTGTGACGTGTTTTTAAACTTGTGTGTTTTCTATAGGATTGAATGGATTTGGGGGCTGAGAGCGTCAGGCCAGCTTGAGTCAGAAAGTATCGAGAGACTGGCTGATGTATTACTGACTCATTTACAGTTTACTGAACACACAACAATAAGGTGCGATGACATCTCACATACACATCTCTGAATGCTCTGGATTAGCATTTAAAATCCATCTCTAATGTGGAAAACTAGACAAAAACAGAAAAGTTTGTCACCATGATCATTTTTCAGGAAAAATAAATGACTATTAAAAACATAATCAAGAAAGAAATGATGGCCATAACAATAATCTGTGTGTGTGTGTGTGTGTGTGTCTGTCATTGGATTTTCCTCTTTTCTGCTTTTACTGAAATGGATTAAAATAGTCAGAACGGCAGGGTGGCAAGGATCTATTTTCTGACAATTGTGCACTTTGAAATTGTGCTTCAGCAAAGAGATGTGTAAAATACACACAGAGAGACATGCAGGAGAAGCGCATCTGAACACACACATACATACACATAAGAAGTGTGTGGTGTCGATGCCAGCTTGGAGTGATGGTAATATCAGAGACTGGAGGAGCTGCTAATGAACAGTGCGAATGGGAAGAAAGGCCCCAGCTCAATCCACTAATTGCCTTAAAAGCTTTTCATACAATTTACCCTGTCAACAGAAATGGTGGTGCTGTGTGTGTGTGTGTGTGTGTGTGTAGGTAGGTGGGTGGGATGTGGGTTAAGAAAAAGAGATAATTCTGAGAAAACATATTGTAAGAAAGCGAGAAAGAAATGCACAATGGTTTCACGCCTACGCAGGCCCAATCAGACACACAGTCTTACACACACACACACACACACACACACACACCAAGACGTCTTATTTAACCAAAGCCAGTAGCATTTAAAACTAGAGCCAGACATTTCAGACACTCCAAAAGGGCCATAAACACTGACACACACACTCTCTCCTGATCACTCATTCCAACGCACATGCATTTGCATATATAGCCATATCTTTTACACACACACGTCTCGCTCAGTGCCACACACGCCACAGTGCACTGCAGCAGGGTGCTGCAGCACAGTCTGGCCCTCATTAAAGTAAAAAGCCTGCTGAGTGTTTTAAGCAGCATTAAGGCAACAGCAGAGTCATAAATACAGGCAGCTCTCCTCTCTGCTCTCCAGCACGACTCCCTGGCCTATTGTTCATAGCACACAGGTCAAGGAACGCAGTGACACACACACAGAGTATGGTACTGTACACGCACACAGACTTCTTTATACCAAAAACTTAAATAAAGCTAAGCTGTCAAAAGCATAATGTTTCTACTGACATTTAAATGAACAGAATAAGAAAGGGGTTTAGGCAAGTCATGTAAATCACAATATCATGTACTGTATACACTCTATACTATTTTAATTTAACAGCTAACATGTAGCCTCAAGCTCAGTATTACAAACCTGTAATAGTGTATTTAATGCACTTTACTAATTTGTATTTGTTAACTTTTTGCACTGAAGCACACTCACAGAGCTTTCACACTATTTGTCAATTCACCCATTGCATTCACAAGCACACACACACACACTGACACTGGGGGGCAGTCCTAGGAGCAACCTGGTGTTCAATGCCTTGCTCAGGTGACACTGAATGAGAAACCACGAATCGAACCACCAACCCTCCTGAGCCACAGCCGCCCCAAGTATTTGAGCTTAGCCAGTACCAACAACCTCTGATGCAATAATGACAGCATAAATGAGATTCAAAAAATAATTTATGAGTGTTTTCTTATCTACCATCCTTGTGGTTAAGGCATGTTAGGCTTAGTGAACTTAAGCATGACCACACCTTCATGGTTAAAGAAAACCAAAGTTGGCTAAGAACATAAGAACACGACACAAACCACCATCTCCATCTCCTGCATCACAGACAAACACTTTGCACTCGCCTCACTTCACCCTGACCTTTTGCTAAACTATGGTGGCACCATTTACCATAGTGAAAGCTGGCAAAGTGCATGTATTTCAATATAATCACTGTGCTCATGCAGTTCACCATGGGCATGTAAATTAAAAACCACTAGAGCTGAAATGGTTAGTGAATTAATGTATCAGTTCAGTGAGGGAAAAAAGGAACAATTTTGATAACCAATTAATCAATGATTTTTTTTTTTTTTTTTTTTACCAAAAATGCAAACAAACAACAGCTTTCTGGGTATCACAGTCTTCTACATCCAAAAAGACATTAGCTCAGTCTCTGTAAACTTGTGATGGCTATTTGGGGCGACAGTGGTGCGGTGGGTAGAGCATCCATCTCCCAACCGGAAGGTTGAAGGTTTGAATCTCGGTGCCTGCAGTCAAAGTGTCCTTGGGCAAGACACTGAACCCCGAAGTTGCCAGTAATGGCGGTGCACATGCACGCCGGGGCCCTAGTCATGACAGTGATGACTTTTGAGAACTGAACACTCAAAAAAAGATTAAGTCACTATGTCATATAACAACCAGCACCACCAATTTTGCAAGGAAGTGCAAGTAAATTTCACACCACTCTGTGAACAGGTACTATTACACATGTGTGCAAGCACTCACACCACACACACACACACACACACACACACACACACACAAAAAGCTTCTGTTCCCTACAAAGGTCACCAGTCCCTATGAAGCTAGAGTGCTCCGGTTGTCTGTCTCCACAAGTATAGAAAAACAAAGTTTCCATGGATAGGTCTAATCTAACATAAGGGTTTCCAGTGTGGAACACTTCATCTCCTGTGTACATCTATCACCACACCCCCAGAGGTGTGGCGATAGATGTTCACCCTCCATAAATTAATGTATAAGCTAGTATGCAGCTACAGTGTTTGCACGTGTGTGGATACAAAATAAGACAATATAAACCTTTATTAGTCCCATGACACAGAAATTCACAATGTTACAGCAGCAAAGTGTTAAGAATCAAAAGTAACAATCAAGGTATTATCAATATAAATATAAACAAATGTAGCAATAATAATAAATAATAAACAGGTAAGACATATTGCACACTGGTATGCTGCATATTCCGTTATTTAGTCTGTGGGAGTGTGAGGTCAACTTGGGGGGGTGATAATGATAGACCTGTGATAGTGCAACATCATGCACTTGGGGTGAAACAGGCTGTCACTGACAGAGCTGCCCTCCTTCTCCAGCAGGGATGTTAGCCTGGCTTACATCCTCCCGTCAGCCATTACCTGCACTGGGTCAAGGGGATTTCTCAGGATAGAGCTGGACCTCTTGACCAGTTTGTCTATTCTTTTCTTTTCCACAGTCAAGATGGTGTCGCCCCAGCAGACCACTCTATAGAAGATGGCTAATGCCACCACTGTGTCAAAGAAGGTCCTCATGAGTGTCCCTTAGTCTCCTCAGCAGGAGCAGTGAAGTGCTGGCCTTCCTAGTAAAGTGCCTCAGTGTTGTTCGGCCAGTCTAGTTTATTGTTGAGGTGAACACCCAGGTACTTATAAGCGTCCCCTTTCTCAATGTACATTCCCTGGATGTTTGCCGGTGTTGGAGGAGGGTGTCTGCACTTGCAGAAATCCACCACCAGCTCATTGGTCTTACCTGCATTGATCTGGAGGCAGTTCCACAGACAGCAGTCCACAAAGAGCTGGATCAGTTCTCTGTATTCCCTGTCATCCTCATCTGTGATGAGGCCAATGATCATGGCGTCATCAGAGAACTTTTGCAGGTGACAGCTCAGTGAGCTATACATGAAGTCAGCAGTGTACAGGGTGAAGAGGAATGTTGCCAAGACAGTTCCCTGTGGGGCCCCTGTGCTGTAGATTACCATGTCAGACACAAAGTCTTGTGTGGTCAGTTAGTGAGGTGGTCCAGAATCCAGTTGGATAGCTGGAGGTCCACCCCTGTGTGCTGTAGCTTGTCCCTCCGAATCCCCCGCTGTAAGGTGTTGAAGGCACTGGAGAAGTCAAAGAACACAATTCTCACAGTGCTCCCAGGCTTCTCCAGGTGAAAGAGGGCTCTATTCAAGAGCATAATGGCATCATCTACTCTGATGCCACGTTGGGAGGCAAACTGAAGAGGGTCCATAGATGAGCTCACCAGAAAGTGGATACTAGGACCAGTCTCTCCACTGTCTTCATCGGGTGTGATGTCAGTGCCACTAGACTGTAGCTGTTGAAGTCCTTTGGGTACTGTGTCTTCGGCACCAGTACCACACAGGATGCTTTCCACAGCTGTGGTACTCTCCCCAGCCTCAGGCTCATGTTGAACATATGCCCAACTATCCCACACAGTTGATCAGCACAGGACTTAAGGAGCCTGGGGCTGATGCCATCTGGATCTGCAGCATTCCTCACTTTGATTTTCCTAAGCTTGTCTCTCACCTGGGCTGCTGTAAAGGTCAGATTGGGGCAGGGGGTTGGAGAGCTGGAATGTGTGGTTGGGGGCACTGAGATGCTAGCAGGGGGACCAGTGGGGGGTGGCTGTGAGCTGGAAGTCATGGAGAGGGGGGATAGGTGTGGGAGAGGTGACAGGGCAGCTCACTGTGAGTGTAGAAGAGGTGGGCTGCAGCAGGGATGGCTGTGTAGGGGGAGAACCAGCATCCATTGAAAAACAGATTGAGATCGTTCACCCACTTCTGGTCCCCTCCTGCCTCAGAGTCAGACTTCTTGTGGCCAGAGATGGTTTTGAGGCCTTTCCAGACCATTGACCTTGTTCTGCTGCAGCTGTCCCGCCATCCTCCTCCCAGACCTTCTCCTTGACTCCTGATATAAAGGCCCTCTTCTTCTCCTTTAGGAGAGCCTTTATGTCAGGGTTGATCCATGGTTTATTGTTGGAGAAGCACCAAACAGTCCTGGTGGGTACAGTTTTCTACACACAGAAGTTAATATAGTGCAGTGTGTGAGACTGTCCGTGTCCTCACTCTGCAGATCACACAGCTCTTCTCACACAGTTTGTCAAAACAGTCCTTTAGGGCCTCTTAAGTCCCCGTAAACCATTTCAAACTGTGCAGCTGATGACAGGTTCTCTGTGCACAAGGGGTTTATACACAGGCAAAAGTTGAACCAGGTTGCGATCTGATTTTCCCAGGGGAGGGAGGGGTGATGAGTGATAAACCCCCGTGGTGTTGACATAAAATAGGTCCAGTATTTTATTTTCTCTGGTGTGGCAGGTTACATACTGAGTGAAGGTGGGTAGGGTGGAGGATGGAGAAGCATGGTTAAAGTCTCCAGAGATAAGAAGGAGAGCATCTGCAGCCTGCTCACAGCTGAGTACAGGACGCCACAGGCAGCATCGTCCTTAGGAGAGGAGGGGACATGCACAGCTATTGTGATAATGTTTAAGAACTCTCTGGGCAGATAGCGTGGCCTCATGCTAACAGCTAAGAGTTCGATGTCTTTACAGCAGACTTGTTCCATAATAGTGATGTGCGCAGTTAAACCATCTATCATTCACAAATACTGCCAGGCTTCCTCCCTTTCTCTTACTGTTTTGCATTGTCCTGTACACCTTTATGAGGTGGAAGCTGTCCAAAGCAATGTCCAGAGTTAGAGCAGCTAGCCATACTGGGTCAGTACTGTCAGTTCATCCATCTTACTGGGGAGAGATCATACATTCTCCATGGTAATGGAGGGTAAAACAGGTCTGTACCATCTCCTCTTTTCCCTGCATAGAGTTCCTGCCGGTCTCCCACATATCCTCTTCCTTAGCACGCTGGGAATATTGGCCCTCTCATGTGGTGCTAACAGCTGGTATCTCACGTACACAGTAGGTGCCATGGCTCTGTGCGGGATTTGGCACAGTCATAAACAGAGAAAAGTAGAAACATGGGCCAGGCAATCTCTGCAGTTTAGTGCCCATAGTGCAAAAAATCAAACAGCAAAACAAACCAAATACAGATATACAAAAATGAGAAGAAGAAAGGAAAAAACTCAGAAGTGAGCCGGAGCTGCTGCTGCTGTAACAGCCAGCCGCTCATGTGGTGCCATCTTGTAATCAGGCTGGAGATCTACAATCTACAAAGCTGCTGACAAGAGACTTCAGATGGAAGCAGTGATGAAGGGTGGAGGGGCAGCAGTTGGACGTGTCGTCTAATTCCTGTGATCAAACAGGAAATGTATGCAAGGAGCTGGATTGTTATGGGGTGTCTCCAGAGGTCGAAGAAGTCAAGGATCAGTGATGGTGACAAATAGAGCTGGTGGGAAGAGAAGGGGAGGTCAAGTGTGTTTGTGTAGGCGGAGGGTTGCATGTGTGGGCTATATCTCAGTGTGTGTGGTGGTGTAGACATTCTGTTCAGCTGAGGTGTGTGTCTCCTTTGTGCAGAGGCCTCCAGACCTCAGACTCCTCCCTGGAGTCTGATGTCTGTCAATACAGACAGTGTGGAGAGGCAGCAGTGGCCCTGGGTCAACACTAAAGCCAATACCTGAAGACAGGCAGCACGCACGTGTGCATACACGAACCCCACAATCACGGACACATGCACACGGCTAGCAGGCCAATAACTGCAGCCCATTATTGAGCTGGCCAGGTCCACGTTCTGACACGAGCCACAATTAACCCATGAATCCTCAGCAGGCTGCTGGATGTTCATTCGGAGCAACTAACGAGGCTAAATGTGAGAGCAGTGGCTTCAGTAATGAGACAGGATAACTGCGCTGTGTTCCAACCTGTGTGGGGCAGCTCTCACTGGCCCTGAGGATAATATTGTACTTCCAAATTTACATTAGCCCTGCTCTGCCTTGAATTACCCAGTTTAGTTTCTGGAATGGGTACAGTTGACTGTCATTGGACGAATAAACCAAACTCTTATCTCTGTTTCACACACACAAACATGGGTGGCAGCCTAGAGGTTGGAGATGCACAGTAAAGGCTGTTTTATGCTCCAAACAAAGTGCTGCTCAGAAAAGACATACAGAAAAAGGTTTTGTTTGTTTTTCACAACTGCTTCACTTCCTATGTTGCAAAACATTGACCTCTGAAAAGGTATGAGCAAATACTCTGCGCAGAGGGTCAATTCAGTTTTAAATTTTCTAATTGCATTCCTGTCCAGCTCATTCCCCAAATTCTTGTCCATTGGATGGAGTGCCACTGTAGCCTATGTGTTAAAGTCCACTGTACACCTGGCCAGAGTATCACACTTGTTTCAACGCTACTGGGGCCCCATATTATTATTATTATTATTATTATTGTTTCATTACAGTGAAAGAAGAAGAGTTCAATCATTCTGGGACATGGACTCAATTAAAGCTCCAACAAGGAGCAGGGGGGGAAGGCGGGGCAGATGCAATGCAGTGAACTTTAAAATCTACGTCAGGAGCAGCAACATCAGCAACATTACCTTGGCTGGATTATACAGAAGGCATACAAGTGGAATGGCAGGTGATTCTCTTGTTACTATGAGTTCTGGACAAGATGCTTATTCCAGCATTCAATCAAAAACAACCTAAACTTTAATGTTTCTGACAGCACAATGTAACACACAGAGGAGATGAAAACATGAAGGGCAGTGGATAAAGTGATTTATAGACACAACAACAGACAAGAAGAACTACACAGCCTTCCATTCCCCTTTCACTTTTAGTCTTTTCTTCTCCCCACTGTTTATTTTACACCAGGGCCGTTATCAGATGCAAGTGTGTGGTGAGCAGAAAGGAGAACGCAGAGAAAATAATTACCCTCTGCCTCAACCAGCTGGTTTGTTCATAAACACGCAATTATGATTTCATGGCAGTCCATTATATACAAGCCACTCTGGGGCAGAAAGCTCTGCCAAGGCGTGATCACTGAAAACATCTTAAACACTCTGCAACAGCTAATACCTCAACTACTGAATGCTATTTTCTGATTTGCTTGGCAGCTCCTCAATAAGAAACCAATTAGGCTGTGAGAAATATGAGCAAAAGTCCTGTGAAGCCAGCGTGGCTGGCCTGGAAGTGCTCAGCCTACGTGGCTACTGCACATTCAGGGCACTGGGAGCAAAAGGCCGGTGGAAGGGTGTGCAGGGGTTTATTCCATTCTGCCTGTTTATTTGTTTGTTTTTCTGTCAACAAATATGATATTTCAGCACCACTGATTGGATCCCAAATGAACACGGGTGAGCCTGTGCTTTCTAGCAATTTTTAAAATTACAGTGATTGGCTGCAGACTGCTGTTACAATTACTAGACAGATGAGATCAAATGCAGAGGAAGAATAAACACAATTCAAACAGAAAGACAGAGTAAAGCACGATAATAATGTATATAATAATAACATAGCATTTGTAACTGTGACCTTTTTCATATTTACTCAGCTGATTAGCCAGTGGATCATCTGTAAAGACATTTCATGAAAATACATTCATATTTGAATGCACTTCTGAAAAAGGGTGAAACATGGCACAAAGATTTAGGAGACATGTTCTACAATGTAAAGGTGAGATCACAGTGTTCTGCTAAAATCGTGGCTTCCTTACTCTCATTTACATAGGCACCTGCTGTTTCTGTCTGCAGACCTACCTTATCATTATTTTGTGTATGTTTGCCTTTTCCTATATTCAATAATGATATAAGAATAATCTGACATGATATATGAATCATTTGTAAAATGGCACTTGATCCCTTCCATTCACATCTTCATCCCTTCTTTACCTTTTATACTGTACTTTAATTGGTCAGTTCAATCTATAACTGACTACATGCCAAACTGTCTTTTTTTCAAAGTCAGTCAGTGATTTAGAAGTGTAACAGTTTCATTCTAGTGAGTACGGTTATTTGACTTCATGAAGTGGATTCCACTGCACTTAAAAGTAAGGGCGATAAGCACCACATACAAACACTCTT
>NW_018127970.1:1228015-1248599 GCF_001952655.1 Monopterus albus | reverse complement strand
AACTAATTATAAACTTTCACATGTTAAACTCTGTTAACACACCTTGATTCAGTTGTGTTGTATCTCCTACTGCTAAAATGAAAATTATCACCAAAAAAAAGGAATTTGGATTTAGAGTTTAGAAAACAAATCATGCCAAATTTATTGTCAACGTACATTTATATTCAGTTCTCTGAAACATGTTCTACCAAATTCAGCCAGCAAAGCTCAAATTTATTCCAGCTTATTAAAATCTTGCATGGAATTAAGTCTTTCTGCTTGACTAGTTATTATACCACAACACAACACAGTTGGTGTGCTGCAGTTGAGACCATTTGATTGGTGGAACTAGAAGAGTTCTGCTGAGCAAACTAAGGCAGAGTCATCCAAACTTGGGTCAAGATGAGTTTCCACCAATTCTCAGATTCCCACAGACATCATCAACTCCTGTTTCTTTGGAGTGCTGTACAGAGGATCTGTGGCAGGCTGTCTGCAGAGTTTAAACCCATTCGGCTGAAAACTGACCAAGGTATCAGGGATCTCTACGGAAAGAAATTGAAAGGTGTGTCAGCCTTGCCTTAGGTTATTCCTTGTTGCTGTAACACATTTTCCAACGTACACAGGGCCACTGGATGTATTCTTGTTCTTGCTGTCAACTCTCAGTTACAATCTGCTGACCCTCCATGGTGGGTTCAACAACAAAACCACTCTGTTAAAGTAGAAGAGGGAACAAATGGAGCGACTGAGGCAGGAATAAAAATAAAGCGTTGAATGCCGTTAGGCTGAGAGACACACGGCAGCAGCCTCTAACACGAGCAAACACATTGCGAGCATCTCTATGGGAAACACCTCAGTGCATTGTGGGAGCTGTGTCTCGGCAGGGGGTGTGTCACTTCCTGATAGGAGAGACCTCACTGTTAGAGCAAAGTCTCCCAGGATGTGGAGCGCTGAAATAGTGATGCACTGTGGGAGCAAGGGCGTATTGTGAGGAGTGGTAGGCCCAGCGGGTGCCTGTGGGTTTGTCCTGATGGTTGTGCACATGCACACAAACACACACAGCTCTGATCTATGGATACACAAAAGCCCAGCAGGATCCTGCCTTTGTTGGTTTCAGAATACACACAGAGAGTTCTGTCTGAACAATGCGCGTACATATGCACTCACAAACACACATCCCGATATACACAGTACACAAATATTGTATACACCCACAGAGGGAGTAAAACTCCCCAACGCTCCTACTGCAAACACATGGGAGACAGATGAAAGGCTTCCACAGCAAGCAGCGGTAAAAAGTGGATCTGTTAAACTTTATCTGCTGACTTCCAGCTTCATTACATGGTTAACATATTTCTCCAAGCTTTTTCACACCACAACTACAACATCCTCAGCCAACACATCCTCACCCCAGAGTTCTCCTCAGAAGAAGGTTGAAGTGTTGCTGTTGTTGAACTCTGGCCATCCTCAGCTCTGCTACACTCCTCTGCACCCCACCTCCCCACCGCCTGCGAACAGCGCTCTCCTCTAACCCAGACTTACATCAATGTTGCCCACTTCCTTTCACCCTCCACCACCACCACCAGCCCCCCACCCTTCTATGCTGGCTGATCCACAGGTAACCTTTATCTCTTTCATTTTTCATGTCTCTCTCTCTTTCTCCCTCTCCCTCTTTCCACCTCTCTCTTTCTCTGTTGCCTCTTTCTCTCTCTCTAGGAACCAGAGCATCAAAGGCTGCTGGGCCTCACGCCAGGGGCTCCCTGCTAAGCAACCAACCCTGGACCCCCTGCCAACATCAACCCCACTAACACCACTACACCTCATCCGCCACTGCCTCCTCTCCACCCCCGCAAAAACCTGTACGCAATACACACACCACTGTATCCACCTCCCACCAGGCCCCCAATCGGTGAGGGCTGCCCCACGCTGGCTGCACACACTGTAAACAACAAGCTGTCAACAGGGCTCAAGTGTGCCAGCCATCTGATGTGACCTATGGAACAGAAATCTGGCTGTGCTGTGGGGCTCAGTGCTCAGCAGGAGGGGTGGTCAGGGGGTACTGTGTGAGTGCTGTGTGTTTGTGTGTTAGTGTTTGGTGGTGGGGGGCGACTCTGCAGGTGTAACAGGGGTTGCTTTCTAAAAATGCTGCCACTTTTTAACACCTGTATCCATTGTTCAGAACAAACAGCATATTTGTTTAAAGCAACGTGTGCTGCTGAGCAGCATTTTAAATAATCATGAAATGAATCATAAATACAGCATTTTAAAGTGAAACTAAGGTACACGGTAGCTGATTTGTGCCTTCTTATAAAAAACGATCCCTGAGGGTTATGGGACTTTGCCATCTCCATATGAAGACAGCAACAACTGGCAAAGTTAGTATGGACTAGCTGCTGGTGTGCTCACCTTCAGGTTTCTGATGCCACTGACTGTTCAAATAGGGTAAGACAATATTAATGTAGGAATGGAATGTTTTATCTTTCAGTATGCATTTTATATGTATTTTAATGTTTTATCCATCTGTGTGCACTGTTAGCACAATTTCCATTACAAATGAAAATGTGCTATATAAACTGCTGCTCTCTTACGGTATATGAAAGCACAGAGTGGTTGCAGTACAATTTTTTGCCAAGACCAGGCAAAATGTATGTCAGTGAGTACATACATAGCTCATCTTTGCTCCACAGTGTATCACAAAATATCAAAAAAATTAAGAATTTAAACACAATAAATATAGGGTATTATATTCTGATAGTTTCTAACTTCACCTGTATAATAATTATAACTCTGGCACCAATGAATAAACCACAACCAAGAGTGGCACAACCTATAAAGCCAGTTTTCTTATTTAGGATACCTTGAAGTCTGATATTGCCAAAAACCCAATGGCCAATGGTGACTATGTGTGTTTTTCTACTGGTTTGTGGAGACTGAAGGGTTTATTGAATGGGGCCTGACCTCCAGTCCCTGTTCCACAGAATGTGACCGCCCATAGTACTCATAGTAATGGTACTCTGGATTGTAAACAGATTAAACATCTCATTTCATAAAACCTTGAAACACATGGAATTGTAGAGGGTGAATTTTGTCCAGAAACATTTGTAGAGTGCATTTAGCTAAAAACAGCACAGTACAGTTTTGGTGATCTGCAGGTGAAATGACATAAAGTACAGTATAGCTGTCTATTAAAAGTGGACTACACTTTCTTGGAAAATATAAGTGTTTTATTGTATATATAACCTTTGTTTAAGAGGCTTTTCAATGCCTATATTGTAAAAGGTTCATATTTCTTTACAAAATGATTAAGAATGTAAAATATTTTACATATACATACATACACTGTAATTGTTTTAATACAAGTTGCTTGTAATTGCCACATAATAACACAAAAAGCTCAAAGCTACCGTTTTCTTAGTAAAAATAAATAAATAAATAATTGTGCCAAATTTCCATTAATGCACTAAGCAGAGCTAGAGTCACTGACAATATCCAGCATCCACATCTTCACTTACTGTATAGTAAATTATCCAATAAATTCTGAATTCACCATTAAACTCCTGACAATAATAGGCTAAAGGGATGGCTGCTCCCACTGACTTGATATTGATATAATAGACCACTGAGGCATAGGAAATAATGTAACTGCACAAGTATTGCATACAGATTTGCAACTTCCACAGCAAACATTAAACACTAACTAGTATGAAGAGAATTAATGGAAAATCCATGGGAAATCATGAAGGGATAAAAATACATTCAGTAACAGGCCTTTGGTGTGAGAGATAATTGAGCCTGCAGTAAAAGCCAGAGATGGGAGAATTCATGCAGTGACTGAGATAAGACATAGTGACAATACTGTGTTCAACTCCCCTCGTCTCAAACCTAGATTTACGTCTGATATCCTTTTTGACTGCACATCCTGTCTTTTGACATGACTTGTACAACTGCACTCAATCGCTGTCTTCCTCCTTTGACTATTGTCTATATGGTATTATTACTGTCATCTCCCCGTTTCTCTCTCCCTTTTCCTCCTAACCCTCCCCAATCCTACCACCCATGTCTCCTCTCAACTCACACTCAGATTTGTGGCTCTTAATATTGTATCTGTCTACCAGAAGGACAGGAGCACGGAAAATGACATGTTCCCGCCTGGGGTGAAAAGACACACACACACACTACACTCACGCATCAGAGACTGCGTCAAGCTCACAATGTAATTATGGGGAAACAACGCAGCCGGTTACACACCTGAGTGCAGCTTGAATCAGAGCTGGGGTGTTACTCTGACACTGACAGGGAAAGCCAGGAGTTAGTCCATTACAACACAATGACAGACAGCTACATCCGCTGACATGGCCACGCTGACAGACCAAATATTCGGACTGAGGAGAAACGGAAAAGGACAGTAGTCGATGTAGAACATGAGGATGACACTGTCCTGCCTTCATAGCACAAAATATTAGACAAATGTGTTCATATGTCTAATAAAAGACATTATGAGCTTATAAGGATTTTTCCCCAATGAATATGCTGTGCAAACATGCAGTGAGTGTTTTGTCCTAATCAGTCATAAAGTACAGTGAGTGATCGCTTTCAAAATGCCCTTTCTAAGCAAAAGCACCTCACATTTGAGCCTGTGCTTGCATTGAAAACCACACTGTCACACCATTAGCCATAGTCATAAGCATCAACTATACTGCATTTAAAATGGCAAACGTCTCCACCTTAAAGAAATAAACTGATATTTTGACAAAATGCTATCTTTATGAGAATAAGAAGAGAAGATCAGTTCCATACCCGTCTGTGTGTGCATTAAGGACTGAGCTGGAGCAGGGAGGTGCTTAGTCAAGCTTAGCATAAAGACCTGTCTGGCTCTGTTCAGAGTGAAAACACCAGCACTTCACTAATTATCAGATATGTGTTTCCTTAACACACACAAAGAACACATTATGGTTTTAGAGTTGTCAAAGAAAAGTAGCCGTGCATCCAGTGCTACACTGTGCTTCATTCCTGTTTGCATATGATTTAAACAAATAAGACCGAACATGTTAGGTGCTGAGCTTAAGACATGACAGTAACAATATTTCCTAAGAGGGGAACTGCTCCCCCCTGTTCTTGGTCTTTATGCTAAAGTGGGCTCATCCTCTACTGGATCCATCTCTGCATTCATGTGTTTTCAGCAGAAAAGGGAACACAACACCAGTTTTTCTGACTTTTGAGCGTTCATGTTTGAAAATGTTACTGTTACTGCTACCTTTGTGGTGTTACTTATTTGAAGTGGTTAAATAAGATGGTTTACACCATATACAAACAATGTATAGCTCCTATTAAATTAGCTAAATTGACTGAAGTGGTGTCAATAATGTTGCTTTGCAGCCATGCTACCCGTGGTTTCTTGACACTTTCTTCACTAAATGAGAGAGATTGTCATTGTCAGAAATTCCAGTTTTCTCTGACTTTGAATTATAGCTAGGAGGCTCAGCTGCTTGTAGTTATGGACATTTAAATACATGAGCGGTATCAGTCTAACATCCAGAAAGAAAGCAAATGAGCACATTTCCCTGAGTGTTGAACTACTTATTTAACTTGCCAGGAGTGCAGGCAGTATGTTTTCCTACATCTCAAGTCCAGTGGATGGACACATTAAAGGTTTATGCTCTATGAAAACATGTAAGACATACCTCTATTAACCTTTGACCAAATAGAGAAAAACAAGACCTGAGCGTGATACCCACTCAAAACTAGTGATGAATTAGATTTGTGGACTCTAGCTGATATCTTTTCATTTCCTGACAGCACCACTGACAGTTCTTTTCACCTGCTTTAGAACAATACCTTGTGACCTGACAACATCCCTAACAGAGAGTCCCTCTACAAATGGATGGAGGTTGTAGCCACAGCAGCTCCCTCGATATATCAGAGCTTCTTCCTGTCATCTACCACTGAATGCTAGCATGCAGGAACAGGTCAGAGCTTCTTCTGGTGTTGAATATCCTGCTAACTAATGGATCAATGTCTGTTCCCCAGACTCCCCAAACTGCATTTACCTGAGTTTTTCTAATAAACATTTCCATTTACATATGTTCTCTTTAATGTACAAAGCTGGTATTGTGCCTTATTAAAGTTTCTGAACACAAAAGGTAGGACTGACATGAAATATGATTCAAAAAGATTGTGAAATATTAATTCAAAGAGACAGTGTTCTGCTGTAATCACCACCAGGCTCTGTGGATCCAAAGTATTCAGACTGACAGACTGCATGTGACTTGTGTAGGATAGCAACACCTACCTACGAACCACATTACCATGTGTGTAAAGAAGCATACAGCTTGATGCAAGCATGATTTACTGTATGTACCGGTGCTTCCTCTCTCATTAAGTCCACAGTCTGCCATGTTCACACTGAACCTTATCAACCTCTACGTGACACAACACGACTGTACAGCAGCCCCTGACTGAGCAAACATAGTCGATGCGATACCGAAGGATTGTGATTCATTTCTTCTATCCATACTGTGTACCATTCACTTGTGTCTCTGTTCTGTTGGTTTACTTTTCTCACTGAACCAGATGGAGGAAAAGTCTGAGTTACCTTTTTCCTTGTGTAACATCCTTCCCTGGGGTGACTCTGAATGTGTGCGACTGTGTGGGTGCATGCACATACTGTATTTCACCACAAGGGACAAAAGAGCCAGCTTGATAATGCCTTAAATAATGTGGAGTCCTAGGAGCTCACGAATTAACTACAGTGTAGGACTGCTGTGATGGAGAGCAACATTCACACAGTGATGAATGCCATAAGCACACAATCCAATCTTAAAATCATAGATTTGTTGTGCACTATGTGCAGATACACACAGTTTATCTGTTATCAAAGAAATGCATTAAACAGTACAATAAAGTGATTGTTCAGTAACACAAGGCCTTTTGCAGAAACATGCATTACACAGTCATGTTATGCCTTGGTACACCTACTGTAAACAAGTCTATTCTTATTGTTAGAATTGGCTCTGTTGGTGTTTCTTAAAATGTAGAATTTGTTCTGTTAACCTTGTTATGCTCATTCTGAACACCTTAAGTCAGAGTCATCTAGTATCATAGCAATATTTGCTGGTACTATGTGCAAAACTGACAGTAAAATGTCGTCCTAACATGTCAAATTTAATAAAACTTTTAAAAGTTGCATGTGTTGCACCTCTACCATGAACCTAATCACAGTTTAACAGGACTGTATTTGTGAACATTTCAGTAAGATCCATCAGCCTCTACAACAAATACTGACCTAAGACTGCTGACAGAATTCTACAGCAAAACACTGACTCCATCTGCTTAAAATGAGGAAACGACACTTATTGTAGTACCTTAGTATCTCATCTCACTGAGATCACTTATCCAATTCTAATATTATATGCATTAAAATAACAAGTACAAACTTTTGTATTACTAGTATTAACAGCACAATCGGAATAAATGCATTATTATTATTATTATTATTATTATTATTATTATTATTATTATTATTATTATTATTATTATTATTATTGTTGTTCTTGTTGTTATTGTTGTTGTTAAGAATCACAATGATTTTACTATGAACTTAGCAAACTTGAATTTTTTTATATGCAATTTGCACATCAGTACAAATCAGTGCAAAAAATATTAAGCAATTTAAGGCAGTTGTTATCAGTGTTATGTTCATAACTTTATCTGACTATTACAGGTGCTGGCGGCCTGTGCATCCAGTCCAGACACTGTCCAGGAGAAGAGTTTTGTCTTGTGTAAGTGAAGATGTTGTTGAGTTGTTCAGGTACTTACAATATTTTGGAATTAAGCTGCAAACTTAGTAATGTGTTATTCTAAACATTTTACAAAATTGCATTGTTGCAAGACAATACAAACCTTTAAAAAATATTTAATGTATATCTGGACAATAGCAGATTTACTGAATGAATTCAATTTTTGTTCAGATATTGATCAGAGCACTGCTAAAATCTGAAGCTTCTGTTGCAGAGAAGGTCTCTCCTGGTGTCACTCTTTGTGTATTTGTTACCTCTTTCTTTAAACTGAAGAGGATGACTCAAGCGCTGTGCAATACACAATAAATTAGGCATTTACTCAACTGACACTGAGAAACTCTGAAATCCTAAAGCAGTCCAGCAGATAGTTCTCAAAATGCTATGTGCTGTTTGTGTAGGCGCAACCCTTGAATGTAATAATGACACTTCAGTGTTAAACGGTTATGGTACATGTAGCACCTTTAAGCAACCGCATATGTTGTGTGTCTGTGAGCATGTACACTTGGGTTCAGTGCTGCGCCAACACATCAGAGGAGGAAAAGGAGAAACAGTAGCAGACATAATGACCCAGTGAGCCTGTGAGAGCAGCAGCAGCGTGGGTACGGCTCCAGCACCAGGCACAGGGTACAGCACCCTGCATGAATATCAAAAAGCTCCCTCCCTTTGACCTTGAGATTAATATTTAAAAGCTGGCTACAGTCTACACACACATACATACACAGATTGGTGTATGCGCACGTACAAACACTATTCACTGTGTGCCCCGCGGCCAGTGGTGCACTGAAGTCTTCCTCATTAACTGACTGTTCTGATTCTTGTATCTATAAATATTGCATAAAGGTAACGCTGATTATATACTGTACAAATTCCACCATGTAGATCCAGATGAATGAGAGTACAATGCTTATTGTATGTATTCAAAACCGCTCACATATCACAGATACCATACTAGTATTTTTGCATGTTTTTGCCAAGTACTGTGATAAATTACAAAGCGCTTGTGTCAGGTCCGTGAGTGTTCACTGTGCACTCTAGTCTGCACCGATGAATACAAACAACTGTCCGTGTGAGGCAGGAATACTGACAAACCAAAACAACATGAGATACTTTATAAAATGGTTGGCAATAACAAAAACAGACAAAATCATGCGAAAAACATTTGTGTGTTCTTGTAGCTAAACTTTAGCTTAACCTTTATTATCACCAATTATATGAACTTTGATTAATGTGAATTTTAATGAGTTTCAAATACATGACTCATGTAAAACACAGCACACAAAGGAAAAAATAAATTATATTAAAGAAGTACAGTTTTTAATAACTGGTGTTTTCCCAGTGAGTTTAACCCTTTTTTTTTTGCCCTGGTGCCCTTTTGTTCATCTTCTCTTACTCTCTGGTAGACAGGAGAAGGCAGTACGCATTATACTGTCTTCTCCTGTTTAAGGTGTAAACAATATGTTACTTCACAGTGTCATGTCATTATAGTGAATTTTAACTTGACAAAATATAGAAGCTACCTCCTAAGTCACACAAAGTGAAACATAATTACCTTAAAATGTGGTATTTTACTCGCCTTACATACATGTCATTTAAAATATTTATGAAAAAACTTATCTGGTTGGAGCCCAACGGGTATTTGCCCTGAAATCATGTTTTAAGCAGACTTGTCTCTTGATATGTCCAGGCACTTTTTATTTGTCATTTAGGCAATATTAAATATTTTTACATGTTTTACTACAACTATGAGGTTATTTACAGTATCATACAGTTACTTAGGTAAAATAGCACTCATTTCATTAAATGATCAACCGTAGTACTGTATGTAAACCAGATGTCAACCTGGCTGTATTTGTTGTGTTTGCACTCTGGGTAAGTGTCTGTGAGGGACTGGAGCTCAGAACCATTTCACTTCAGTCACATCAGTCAAGTTGTTTGTGCTTCTAAATAAAATTTCAGTCTGTTTGGGGTTTGGACTAAAGAAAATATAACTTTGTATTGTATTCGCTGTAACAAGCTTTCAGTGGCTTTTAAGCTTTAGCTTTTCCAGATGTAACTTGCACTTGACGGTGAGGCAGCAATTCTGGTTTCACTTTTGAATCTCAAAGAAAGTAACAGAAAATGTTAGACAACCAGCATTTACAGTGTTAAACCCTGACTCCTGGGGTCTTTCCAGTACTGAGACATGCCTCTCCAATGTTACATTGGTGCAGTCTGAGTTTCTGTAGGTGGTGCTCTTATCTTTGAAACAATAATAAACGTGTGGCTAACTGGTTTCCATTTGAATTTCTTCCATTCCACTTCAAAGCCATAGTAGTGTTTTTATACTGACTGTTACCTTTTCTAACCCCCACACTCATCTCAGGATTTCTGACAGGTGGGTGTGGGACACACTAAATATCCACAAAATCCAAGCCACATATACAGACCTACAGAACAGGCTTGCTACTCCTTCTTCCACTCAGTGTGCTCAGTTCAGTCCACCACAGTGAGGGATGCAAACAAACACACAGACAAACAAAGCCATGCGATGACATGACATCTGAGGTTTTGCCTTTGTTTCATCTTCATTTTCTTGTCCCTTCCTCTTTGTTTAGTGTAGTGTGTGAGACAAAGGGAGGGCAACTCACTGCCAGAGGAGGTTTACTGATGAAAACCTCTGTGTGTGTGTATGTATTTGTACAGTCAGTTTGTATGTGTGTTGGAGATGTGCACTGGACAGATACTGTAGATGTTCTTGACAGCAGTGGCTGGTTTTAAGTTGATATAATTGATGTAAAAATGATGATGTTGGACAGAAGGATCAATCTTGAAAATGTATTAGTATTTTACTTACACACATTTGCGGTTCAGATGTTGGCCAAGATGATATCACTGGTCAATTTTTTGCTATACTGACCTATAAACACATAATGTTTTAAGTTTTAGTGTCATTTCTATAATATATTGTGCATTGTGGTGTATTGTGGTGTATCCATATGCAACACTGAAAGTTGTACTTGTGTATTTTAAAGGGACAAAGAGAAACCAGACAGCAGGTAGAGTATTGACATGTCACACACCCAACATGACGCCACTAAGCTTCTCTCTGTTATTTCATCCTTCGATCTCCCTGCTCTCTTTTTGCCCTTTCCCTCTCAATCCAGTGCTGCTCCTGTTCTCTCCACAGTCCCTCCCACTATCTGCCCAGCACCTTCTTTCTTATCCACCTCCTTCTCATCTTCTATGTTTCTCTCTCTCAGATATGTGGTATCTCTTAGTATCTCCTGCTTACCTCCTGTACTTTTGTATTTCTTCTGCTTGCACAACATCTCCACTCCCTCTTTCCATTTTGATACTCCACCCCCTCCCACATCTCCTGCCAGCATCTATGAACACAACTCTTGTCTCCCCTCCCTATATTTATCTCTTCCTTATCTGGATCTCCCTCCCCTCTCTCTCCATGCATGCCTATCCCTCTGTATCTCTCCGGGTCTCAGTGGGCTCGGCTCTCATGGGAGGAGGTTGCAGAGGGAGGAATGAACTTGAAATGGTAAACAGTTTATTTCTGACAGCTAAGCAGCTGCATTAAGCATCACCCTGTTCCCACTAAAACCTGATGAAGGTAGCAAAGTAAAAGAATGAAACAAGCAACAAAAACAAGTTATATTCATCATGGTAATTGTATGGGTGCTTTGGGTATGCAGGCGGCCGAGTTCTGATGAGGGATAGCGCTGCTCACAGGCCTCCCCGACGTTCATGAATCACAGCCAGAGCTGCTCACCGGCCCTCAGCCACCATAAAACAAAAGATGGAGATGACAAATGCAGCAATTAAGTGATTTGATTTCTACTCTACCCTTCTGTCCTCCTTTCTACCAGCCCCTTTTTCTGGCCACACACACATAGACACAAACTCAATAAAACATCAACAAACAGTAAGAAAGACTGTTAGAACCGTTCCTTGCAAAGACGCAAAAAGAAAATATATAAACATCCTCGGACAATGATGCGCACAGCAACACATTAAAAACAAAACATATGTACAGAAAACTTTTCTTATAAAGCACACTCACAGACAGACACACACATACACACACACTTAATTTCATCTTTCTTCATTTTGTCATTTAGTTTATATGCTTTTATTTTATTATGCATCCAGCTCCAGGCTTTAGGATGCTGAGACCCTCCAACAACAACTGATATGACTAATGGATTGGTATGAGGGATCTTGATTAGTGCAGCACAGATAATCTGAGCTCATCACTGACTAATAAACTGCTATAGTACTGCCAGGCACACTGATTACAATAGCCCTCCATTAGAGGAAAGCAACCAGGCAAATGTCTTCTCATTAGTCCTACAGTAGTCTCTACTACAAAACACTGTGAGCTACAGAAAAGTGAGCTAATTTAACCAAAACAAACAGCTTTGGTGTTGTTAGCTTCCTAATTAGCAAGCAGGCTGGTTTAGAGCACAGCCAGTGTTGTGCAAATATCAGTCACAACCAGCAATCAGCTATTGTTAATGTTAAAAGGGTGTTGTGAGAGAGATTAAATGGGAACAGTAAAAATCAATGCAGCAGTTCCCAAGATATCTTTCTTTTTAGGGGCAACACACACTCACTGTGTATGACATGTATCAAATACACCCACAACACTTCCCTCACACCAGTGGAATCTTGAAAATACATAAAGATTCCAGAAAGGGATCTGACATACAATCAAACTCTCAGCCAGACTGTAAATATATTTATACAATGAACAAGGCTCAAACATTTGCAGCGGTGGTGGGCAGTGCATAATGCCTGGGCTTATTGCATATATTTGAATATATGCAAAACTCACAGCCCCAATTTGTAACATGCTTCTTCTGTTGAAATGTACAATCTCCAATATCTGGCTAATATCACTCAAGTATATTTGTCAGGCTTGACAACATTCCTCCAGAGTTAAACAAGACATTAGTCACAAGCTAATAAAATGACTTTGGTATGTAAAATGCTCGGCTTACCACTTTATATACAGTATGTATGCTACAGTTCCCAAACAATAAGTGAATGATGATTTATGATATCATTAATTCACCTGATGTTATCTAAACAGTTCAAGCATATCACTGATAAAATGTGAAAGTCCAAACTGCATTGTGGCCATTAGACTGAGACATTTGTGTGTGTGTGTAAAAGCACATTAGCTTGTCATTACTGTATATTTGCTTTCCTTAGGATAGACACTGCAAAGATGGCCACCAAGGAGTTTATCAAAATACGTCAACTGGAAACTCTTTAAATACTTTATATCAATATATAAAATACACACTAAACACCAAAGTTAGATGAACTGAAATCTTAACATGCAAACATATGGTCATAATTAAAACATAGATATAATTAATATGTTCTGGGCACTGAATCGAAACTTTCTATGAAGCATTACTATCTCTTCCTCTCTTGCTCTCTAGAGGAAACATATTAGAACGATTTATCTCCAACACACTGCAGCATGGAGACTATATATAAACACAACACCTCTATGAAATATGTGGATGCTTTAACATTGTTTAGCGTGGGGGGTGGGGGGGGTTGCTTAATGGGACTTGGCTAACCACGTGTAATTAAGAGCAGGGGTAAGTGGTGAGTTGCAGAGTGCATGGTGTGTGTGAGAGAGAGAGAGTGAGTGTGTGTTTGTGAAGGATATGGTAGCAGCATCAGGCCATGATGGAGTGCTTTGTGCAGCCAAACACCCATTCAGCAAGCTGTGTGCTCATTAATCCTGCCAAACTCCACTTGTTACATGCACGCACAGGAAATCATGAGGCTAAGTAAACAGGCAACTGCTGCGATCCATCACTGCATGCCAGTGAACACAGGAACACCCCGATATGTAATGCACAAACACACACACACACACACAGATACAGTGTACATGCTACATGATTATCTTATACCCACATAAACACACAGGTAAAACACACACAGCTCTATACACATGTGGCAAATATAAGCAGAGATAAGCAGATGCAAACAAAATCATGCATTGAACATTTTATCTGTTATATTTTAATAAGCACTGTATTCACAACACCGTTTCTCCAATCCAAACTTTTGCTGTGCTTTACTGTATGTTGAGATGTGAGGGATGCAGGCCTTCACCCAGTGCTGGTGAAGGTCTGCTCTTGCTATTAGTAGAAAGAAATACTGCTACAAAGCCTGGAAAGAAATCAATAGAGCTTGACCCGTGTTTGACCTCTCGTTGAATGGAGAAGTTATGGGACCACACTGGCCTTGACATTAGCTTATTTGATGTTTATTTTCCCAACAACAGCTCTCTCTGGTCTCCATCTCTCCATCCTCTCTTTTATTTTTTTTTCTCTCTCTCTTCTTGCTTCAGCCTCTTTATTTCCATCTCCTAAATGTTTGTGAATACACACAAATACCTACACACACATGCCCCCACATACACACGCACATCCCATGACAAATGCTGTATAGGACCAGTTATACAGCCTAGTGGTTAGATGCAGTGTTGGAGCAGATCTGTTATATCTATATGCCTGCCCGGCTGGTGCATTTACTGAAGCCATCAGTGAAACAACATTCCATATATCTTTGACAGCGAGGGGAACAATACTATTTACACCAATTTAGCCCTGGGAGGGGGGATTTCCAGTAAATGGGCAAGGATTTTTTTTCTGTTTCTTGTTTTAACATCCACTTTCCCTTCAGGAGGACAGATGAGACATGCTCCTAAGCAGCTACTCACATTTTAATAAACTCCATTACAACAAAAGACAAGGTAGCACTATCACAAACAAGTCTGGTCTCTATTCCACTTCACTCTTTTATCACAGACACTCACCCTACAAACTGTTAAATAAGATACCAAATACACATGCAAATGACAGGACCACAAAACTACCAATGTAATGCAAACACAAACAACAGAAAGTGTCATTTCATTTTATACATTATATGATCACAGCACTCGCTCTTGTCTTACACACTGATTCTGTCAGGGTGCAGATGTAGGGTTCACCCAGTTGAGCAGCTCATAATATTTACCCACATATGGTCTCGCACCACTGAGGCAGCCTGTGAACACAAGACCTGATAAGGTTAAAGGGATTGGATGCAAAAGGTTGGTGCGGTCACATCAGGTCAGAGAAAGGGCTAGGTCTGCTGGGGTTGGTAAAAGGTGACAAGAAAATTAGGCTCTATTTTCCCCAAATTGTGGGCATGTAGTATAACACTGCAGCTGCCATAAGAAAGAGATTTTCAAAAATAAGAATATGGATTAAAATACTTCCTGGGAATATCACCCCTTTCCCAGAATTATTATATAAAAATGGTATGATGTTATTCTTTAGTTTATGTGGTAGAGAAATAATGATTCTTCAGCAACAATTACAAAAAGAAAAGCAAATTGCAAAGTGTCAGCTTTAATGTCTTCTTTTTTCTTACTCCTTTGTTGCATTTCACAAACCCCTGCCTGAGGATATTTCAGTGTATAAATAAGTGACACAAAATAATGGGTAACAGCTCCCCTAAGACAGTTTTCATCCTCCCATTTTAGCCGCTTATGAAAACAGAACTGACCCACTGAATGCTGCAAACCTCGGTATCAATGCCTGACTGACAGAAATGGAGCTCTACCTCCCTACTGCCTGGTCCACACAACGCAAACTAACTTACAATGAAGCAAATATGAATGGAGACCTGTCAATCACAGAAAGCCACCCATCAACAGGCAATATACAAATGGTCATCTCCTAGAATCATATGCACCATGTGTGATCAAGTAGCCACACACATATTGGTACTGTAGAGAAATGCACACACAAACACAAACAATCTAAAACTGGCATAAACAAAAAATACACACATTCACAAGCAAAATGCACATAAACATACACACAGCCCATCCAAAGTGTTGGCGCCCAGACTGTAGAAGTCATCAGGGACCTGTAAAGCATTACCCTCTCCACTCCAGAAATAGCCTCTGTAATGTATTCTTACCGCCACCGTCTCTTTGCACAATAGTGCCCTTAATAACACACTCCATTTCTGTTGGCATAAATAAGGGCTCCATTTCCATCTTATTTCATGCAAATGAGAGTGCCGGCGTTCAAACAGGTAGTGGGAGTAGTGTGTGCGTGGAGTGTGGAAGTGTGTAGTCACTGAATGTAGTGGCATGATTGGGGACGAGCAAATTCAAATGAGTGTTGGAGAGACCCCCACAATGTGCCAACGACTCCCACGCCAGCCTGCCAACGGTGTGACAGACAACGTCACTTACAGGCCCCGCTGCCTGCACAGGGTGCCATTAGAGGGGCCAACGCAAGACCAATATTTATTTGGGCAAATGGTTCTCTGGAGAGAGATTATTGATGCAGACACAAGAGCTGCACTCTGATAGTCGGCGCTGGTGCAGCCCACTGCAATGCCATCTCTCTGATTTGCTAATTCCACTGGTTCACTGTGTTTTAAAGAGCGGTGATTGGCTCCCTTTTTTGAAACCATACCCAGTACAGGAAACCACAGCAGGATGCAATTGCACTGACAGTGTTTCTCACTGGGGATCCTGTGACTGACCAGGACATGCTATCTGAAAACATGTCAGCACACAAATCAAGTACTCTTTCATCAGAAGAGATTTACAGCTTAGGGGAAACTCTTGGTAAGGGTCTACCAAGAAGCTCCGTGAACCAAGTGTCTATCCTCCAGGAAACTCAGCCAGTTTGCACCCACTTTTTTGTAACTGCTCATGTTGTCTGCAGTCATCTTCTTTATCCTGTTTTCACAACTCATTTTCTTCTTATGTGCACATGTCAGTCTTTTTTTCCAAATACAGTATCTTAGGTACTGAGAAGGTTTTGCAGTTCAGGTCGTACCCATTTTTGGCAGCACCCAATCATGCTCACTGTGAACTTCCATCTTCACACCAAACACTTCTACAATTCCCTTCATTCTTTTAATATTTACCTAAGAGAGTACTCCACCAACCTAGCATTCCAATCTTTAACAGTTGTTAAAAATGTTCCAAACTGATTAAAAGAAACTGTCTTTATGGGCAACACAGTTGCCTCACAGCAAGAAGGTTCCGGGTTCGAGTCCGGGCCGACCCGGTGTCTTTCTGTGTGGAGTCTGCATGTTCTCCCTGTACCTTTGTCGGTTCTCTCCGGGTGCCCTGGCTTCCTGCCACAGTACAAAGATATGCAGGTTAGGTTGACTGGTGACTCTAAATTGCCCCTAGGACTGAGTGTGGATATGTGTGGCTGTTTGTGTACATGTCAGCCCTGCTAGACTGGAGCTGTGTCCAGGGTGGACTAGCCTCTCACCTAATGTCACCTGGGATTGGCTCCAACCCCCACCGTGACCCTATTCGGGAATAAGCGGTATGGATAATGGATGGGTGGAAACTGTCTTTCTTGTCAAAACACGGTGCCTAAAGCAATGCATCTTGAGTTGACCACTGACAGTTCGGCTGGACATTCAGGTGTGTTAAGGTAGTAGCAGCTAATGTAGCCTCAAGCAGCAATAAGGTGCAGAGTACCAATGTCTGGTACTCTTTCTGGTGCTGAATCAAGTGACACCAATTGAGTTTATGTGTCAGGTTTCACTGTAGACATTGTTCACATTTTGTGATAGTACTCCCCAACACCTGTAAACAGACCTTTATGTACAAAATCAGCACAGCTGGCCTAACCTGTATATATAACATGGCTGACACAGCTCAAAGTTCAGGGATTGGGAATTAATACATATGAACGAATGAATGAATGACACTTTATTACAGACTCAAGGTCCAGGTTCAGAAACAAATAAAAGCAATAAAAGAACAGTTTAAAATGAAACAATAAAAACAGAAAATACATAAAAACGAGAACAAAAGAACACCCATATATGTTACATAAATACATTTTTCTTTGAATCAACTTGTGTTGCAAAATGACCACTTGCTGGATGTCATAGTTTACTCATCACTGTGTCACTTGACTGTACACGATACCAGAGGGACCCTTTGAATGACCAAAGATATTTCAACTAAGATCAGGTTTTTATTTTCCAAGAAAGCATCTACAGTGACAGCAGCAATACCAGAGGCAGCAACTGAATATTATTACTGATAAGATACTGTACTGTAGTTCATCCAAACACAGCATATCATGGATCTTCCTTTGAGTCCAGTTAGAGTCCCCACCATATTTTCTGTGCTTTGCAGCAACAAACCCATTTTCAGGATTCATTAATCTATTTCTGCTTGACAAGTACATAGTATCAAAAAAATTAAGCCAAACTTGAGTTTTATTTTTCAAGAATTTTAAAAAGAGCCTAACAAGACAGTGGCAACATCTGATTCCTGGGGCATCTGATGTTACAGACTGACTGTTACCTCATTCTGAGGTACACAATAACTGTGTCAAACACATGCATGACCTGCTGATGTGAAGTTCTGTAATCCGTGAATTTCGTTTTTTGTAATTGAGTGCACCTTTGGTGCACTTCCCAGCAATAACTTGTCAGTCAAGCAGTGTGGGTGGTTTTCTGACAGCCTTTTCCTTGGGCTTTTATTGAGCATATGAAATTTTCTTTTCTGAGTTTCCTTTTCTACCCTAGTCTTCTGCTGTTCTAAACTCAAACCCAACATAAGTGAGGGCAGACAAGTAGGCATCACTTCCTATGCAAGCCAGCATCAGGCATTTAGATCAAGGTGAGAGAGCCCGGCTTCAGTCACTATAATTTTGTATTGATCCGTGAAGTAACAAAATCAACATACAATTATTTTTGAGAGTCTTACTTAGTGAAACCAAAGTTGATCATGATTACATAACACATTTGGGAAATGTAGCCCTAGAGGAGCAGTTGGCCAGATTTGGGGAAGCGGGACACTAGATGTGGAGAGGGTTTACAGGGGTGGACAGTGGTCAGATAAAACGGCTCCACACTCGCTTCAAGGAAAGGTTAATGTCTCTCTCTCGATTTCCCCATCTCTCCCTCCCTCACTTTCCCAGCTGAGGTCTCTGTGACTTACAGCAGGTCCAGACCACATTAGATTAAATCATAAATTAGCCACCCACCCCCATATCTGCACCCCACCTCCCTATCTTACTTTTCCCTCTCTCGTCCTCTCCCTATCTCAATCTCACTCTCCCTTTATTCTGCTATATTCCATTCTCAATGTATTTCTCCTGTTCCCCCACTATTATTTCTCTACAGCTCTAATCATTATTCTCTTTTCTTTGCCCCCCTCATTTCTCTCTCTCCCTCTACTCTACAATATGAATGCTTTTTCTGTTAGAGCACAGCTACAGTGGATATGGCCCGCAAGGCATGGGGGTGAATACTTGCTACTGTGATGTGCTGTTTGGTCACATGCATCGTGAATGGTGTTGCAATATTGTACAGTACAGACCTATTGCACATGCTAACATGTTGCTGTATGTGACATCCTACTCTAGCTTCCCAGTTTGCTATTTAAAAAAAGAACCAGAGATGTAGAAGCACCAGTGTAGATTATGTGGGCCTAACAGGCAACAATTTACCATTTTCCATCCATTCAGCCTTTCAAAATGAAAAACAGGTGAGTAAAAGTAGAAGAAGCACATTAAATGGTGCATTTATCTGCTGTTAAGTAACTGTTAGCATGTTTGGCTAACTAGATTACTACCTGGGACTTGCAGCTTTGGCCTCAGTTAGCACAACTTTATATGTGCAACTAGAAACATTACAAAGTTAGCCAGAGAGTTTACCAACCAACTCATCAAGCTAACAATATCCTTATTAGCTACTGCTGATAAAATAACAACTGATACATTTCATAGTCACCGACTATAAACGGTAAACACTTTTGTTTCAAAAGACCCATTTGTTAGAACGTACTACAAAGAATTAATACATTTGCATAGTACACCTGCCTGTTATCACTGTAAACTGTGTATGAGGAACAATATTTCTAAGACTTTCCAACAGAAAGCATAGGGAAGTTTGTTGAAATGACTTCCTATATCTTGAATAATGGTTGGAGGTTGAAAAGAACCTGACTTAAAATATTAGATCAGATTCAGATTTGAGCAAAATAAGACTAAGAACCTGTAGTGTCTGATAAACATAAGTAAAGACACCGGGTATATTCCGAACAGTCTATTTAATTGAACACTTTTACACAGCAGCAGTACAACACTTGTGTATTCAGTAACGCCATCTTGGAACTCTTCTTCGCACATCTTTTATCAACACTTGTTCAGCGGCCTCTCTGGCGGTACACTATAGAAGTAAGTATCAGGACACAACAGAACCTAATCACAGACATAGTGTATAAATGAAATGGGGAGGTATGTGCAGTATAGGAACAGTGTTAAAGTGGACAAACAAACACACTTCTACAAAGATACATATAAATATACAGTACAGGTACAGTATATGTTTCTTGTTGTCCCAGAGATCCCTTGTGCTATACTTCCTAACTTTACATATGGTGTCCATTTGCGGTCCTGAGCATCAAACATTACTCAGTGAACTAGTGAAAGGTATCTCCAAGCACTGAGGTGACTTGTTTAGCTTTTTTAAAATTTTTAATTTATTTTCTTGAAATGAAATTGGGTTTCCATTTTCAGGTTTCTTCCTCATTTCCTCAGCATTTTGATTTTGGTAAATGTGGCCCTTCTTCCCTAGTGCACACATCAGCGTTAGGACCAAGTGATGTCTTCACATGATATTACTGCCTAGACTTACAGGCACAGACACATGTACCGGGCTTAACAGAGAGTTGGTGCTATACTATAAGGAAAAAAACAGCACCACATTCAACCCCATGCACCTTGCTCCACTGAAAA
>NW_018127970.1:1217197-1227941 GCF_001952655.1 Monopterus albus | reverse complement strand
CCCCCCCTGCCACTATAGCAGCTCTCTTTCCCCCCACTGCTCTCTTCTTTCTCCCCCTTGCCGTGTGAAATCAAATTTCCATGTGGCTCCTGTATCTGTTGCGCAGCAAGGTGATTTATCAGGGATGCAAAGAGCATGCAGAAACAATCTTTATTACATCCATTTCCTGCTTGTCAGCCGGGATCATGTTGCCTGTTCATTAAAGGCACGGCGCAGGTGAGGAGAATGCATCCCGATGCCTTGATAGATTGTCTGCTCCCCTGTGGTGACAGCAGCTGGATGGATTGAACAGCGGGGGGCAAAGAGGGAGGGAAAAAAGCGCTGACTCCGTCGCTTCCCCTGTCAGACACACTTTTGCATAGCCGGCCACTGTCATTTCTACCAGCCCTCCTCCTACTCACAAGCACATGCAGACTTCTGACTTCTTTGGACTTAAGCCAGGTGCTTGGCTTAATGCATGGATGCATACACACCATGAGCATACAAACACAAGTATTTATGGATGTAAAGATACTGACATGAGCTTTATTTTATTCCACAGTTGCTTTTCACTGTTGGAAACACAAGCCCAAGGATTTAAAAATAAACTGCAACAGATAAAATAATAATAATAATAATAATAATTTAAAAAAGCATTTACACCATTTAAAAATATTAACAAACTAGTAATAGCTGAGTCCTGTTTCATTGCAGTGTGAAATAAATATTAGTTGTAATAACTAAATATTATACCCATACAAGAATCTCTGGGCTGTTTGACAACAACTCTGTTTAGATATTTTTCAGAGAGTTTGTTACTTTGTGAAAAATATTCATGTAACTCTGACATGTAACTCTTATTTTGTCCTGTGGAACACCTCAGCAGCACCCAGCTGAGTATTCAGTGGCTCGTGTGTAACATTTTTCAAATGCATAGTGATTAGGGAAATGATGGCCTATTTTGTTTATACAGCACAGGGAAAATACAGTGCACATGCAGATGCTGAGTAATATGACCAAATTCAATCAAGTTAAAGATAACTTGGCACTGGTACTTGGTTAAATCAACACACGTCCCTAGACGATACATTATTAGCATCCCAGTATGTGTTTCAAATCAGATTCACACAAAAGCTGTTCTTTTAGTTTAAGATTGCTTCTTTTTGATGCAAAGCTATTCTGATGGCGTTTTATAAAACCAGAAAGTCACATAAGAGCAGCTGTTGTGAAATGATAAAATATGGTATGTATATTGGATGACTAATACTTTGGTTACTTTAATAAATGTGGTGCTCTGCAAAGTCTTTAGATGGCATCTTCCCAGATACAGACAATGTATGGTGACCACAAAGATAAAATAACCTAAATGAGAAAGCAAATTGTAAAGTACAGAAAAATACAAAAGTTCTTTATCTTAAGTGACTTGACAGAGATGCAATTTTTCAGCAAGTCTCTGACCCACTCAGTACAACTGTGACACACAACATGAGCAGACACTAAATGCTTTTCATACTGTTTGGACACACCTCATTAAGTCAATCAGCTGGGGTTGTAGGATATGAACAATTCCCTGACAGCAGCTACGTAAGTTTTCATAATCAGCCATAAAATCTTTTATCACACCTACTATATCAGCAAAATAAATACATTCAGTGTGACAACATAAATACAGCTCTGCATCTACTGCATACTGAGTTTACATTATCTTATCAGTGGACTGCTGCAACGTGCAACTACAAAATCCCACAATCTTCAAATCTGCTCAGTCTTCTTTGTGTAAATTGTGTAAATCCTCTTTCTCTTTCTCCACCTGTCCATCCATCCTACCTCCCTTCCCCAGTCGTGAGTCCTGTCTCTCTCCGTCTATCAATGACATGTAATGACAATGGTGTAAGTGGCAATCGATATGGAAGTGCTTTCGGGGCATCCACCCAAGAGGGACAGAGGCTGGTGTTGATAGTAGGGTGACAGGGGCACTGTGAGACAAGGTGGGTGTGGGGGCTGGATGCAATTTAACTGATGAATCTATATCCTTAACTCACTCACCAGTCATAATCAGTGGATGACAGCCTAATGATTACTGTCTATGTTGATTCACACAGCATGTGAGATTTGTCTTTTATTCCTGCTATGGAAGGGTTTGGGAGCTGCACTGATCCAAGCAGACACAGAGAAAGTCTAACATGTGTGTGTAGGAATTGTCCATAGGAACAAGACAGGTGGTATTTATCAAGCACGGTAATGTACTCACACCTTTATCTCACTTATTCTACAGCCATCTGCTCATGCCCATACTGGCTCATTTACATATGGTCAACCACATCCATTTCAAAGCCTTATTAGCATGGAGCTACTTGTTGTAGGGGAAACATACTGTGAAGCCAAAAAAAACACCCCAGACATTAGGTTTAAGATACTGTAGCATCCGTGGTGCGCACTAGAGCTTCCTAGCATGCACTGTGGGAGCAGATTTAACAAGTCATATTTGATGTGTTTCTCCATTGTTGCTGATGTTATTGTATTTTACCCAGGGTTCTGTAGCCTTTCCATTGTTTCCACATGTCATTTGTTGCTGTAAAATGACTGTAGTCATCCACGAATAATGCGAGTAATGTTGTCGCCACAGTTAATCTGGTGTTGTATCCAAAATCTAAACTACAAACTGATTCTAATGTGGTTATTACTGTGTAGCATGTTCACAAAAAAACATTATTAAAAATAAATAAAATGTGTAGTGAAGGTTTCCTCCCCAAAATGAACGTATTCTGTAGTTTCTATTAAGTGAAGATTACTTTGCATTGACAAAGACAGTTTGATGGGTCTCTAAAATTGTATTGAAATTGTATTGTGCCATTTCCTGTGTATACTGGTATATATATATTGCAGAATTGGAACACAGCTAGTTTCTCCTTAAAGAGACTAGATTGATTGAAATGATGCTACGCCTGTTGCCACCTTGCTAGCAGAACACTGACTGCTGTCAAACATCCCCTTACTAACATGTCATATATGATAACCTTACATTGCCACAGTACTAAATGAAATCCTGCCACACAATAGTCTTTTTGGCACGTTAATTTAGGAACTACTTACCCATGATACCACTATGGGTGTGTTGGTACACATGGTCAGGACTAGAGCTAAATTTATGTGCATTCTCCAGCACAGACAGAAGCCAACAAATTGGATTATATGGCTAGGAAAGAGTTTATGTGTGTTATAGGCACAAAACTGTGCATACAATGCACATGGTTGATTAATGAGGCTTCTGATTTAAATGTGCTGTGTTTCTAAGGTCCATGCTAGAGTCTGTGAAGTACAGCGATAAAAGCAGGCTAGTCTGAGTAGAGTCAGAAACAAACCTAAACACCGGCATACAAATTGAAGGTGTCACAGTGAATGTGACTCAAAGCTTGTAGTGGACCATCCTCAGATGCCAATTACATTACCTGTAAAAGAGAGGAACTGAAGGACTGGAAGGTGAAGTGGAGGAGGAGGGCCGCTTTCACTCAAAGAAAAATAATTTATTTCATTGTGATATTAAAATCAATAGGCATCGACTGAAAGGTGGCTAAAGGTGAACGTGTACATGATCCTTTGGTTGTGAGAGGCAGAGTCTGGGAGGGAGGAGGAGGAGAGGGAGAAAAAGAAGATGGGGAGGCAAGAAAAAAAGAAGGTGACCAGAGGAAGAAGTCACCTCCTACTTAACAAAGGAGGAACAGAAAAAAGGAAAATACCAAGTAAATGAGAGCAATAGGGAAAGGAAGCGACAGAGAGAGAAAGCCAAAGCGTGAGGGAGCTCTTGCCCAGTGGAATCAATACAAAAGGGGGAGCAGAGTACAATAGCCTCAGAGGAGAGGAGATTCACTGGTGCAAGTCTAATACTCTCTGTGTCTCATATACAGACACACACAGACACACTTACATTAACACACACATCACACACACTCGCCCTCTCTCTGAATCCTTTTTGCTCTTGCTTTCTCCTGACATTTCCCTCTATATCCTTCCTCTATTTAATTTCTTTCTTTCTCTCCCGCTTGTTCATTCTGTATCCACACTCGACCCCTCACCACCCATATCTACACACACACACACACACACACACACACACACACAGACAGAGAGAGGTTCTGTCTGTGCAGAAGGATGCAGAAGAGAGAGAAGCAATATGATACAAATGGAGAAACAAACACTTGTACACACAAATATTTTGCGAATTCATTTCTTAGAACAGCAACACCTTGTCCACTTTCACACACACACTGCAGTGTCAGAGGCACATGGCTGCACAAAAAAAGAAAGTGTCACATGAAGACTAGCACACACAAACAGCACACTCCAACACTACTCCAGCTCTATCAGCACTTGAGACTAGTGAGGCTTCAATTAGTTCTTGATGAATGAGCCCATAAGACGCCACTCTCTCATTTCCCTTGTTGCCAGATATCCCAGCAATCAGAGAGAAATGAATTCTCATTGTGGCGTGACTGAGACGAAGATGACGATGAAAGTTGTGCTGCTGCTGGTGGTGGGGGCTAACATAAATCATTCACCTTCTCCACTGAGGGCCAGAGTTCAGCTTCATCACAACAAGCATGACAAGTCTTCAATCTAAAATCTTTTTAATAGTGCACACTGCAGCCTGTCGCACACTACACAAATGCAAACTGCATTATATTAAATGAAACTACCTGCTAGAACTCACCCAGAAAAAGACAAAGTGCGAGTCCTGTATAAATCTATATTTTGTTCTCGTAAATATACCACAATAGGCCACATTGTTCTTATTTTGGCTACAAGTAAATCCACATTTGCATGTATTTTTTGGCTACAAGTAAATCCACATTTGCGAAGTCAGTCAGTATGTACTAGCTGTGCACCCACAGATGCCTTCAGTCTGAAAATATGTGGCTGAAAATATGAGCGTGTTTGATGCAGCGAAGGTTCAACTCACCATCATCTATGATGCAGACCACTACTCCATTACCAGTGATGTTTTTGCTCCAAACTGGCATCACGTTCAGGTCAAACCCACTAGAATTGTACTCCCCCTGTGCAAACTAAAAACAAACACACACACATTATTATCCCACCTTGAGAAGTACTACAGTGTGTGGTTATATGGAGAAGATAAATCCAAATGCATCAGTCACAGACAGACACTAACACAACCACCAGAGCATTTTTGTTTAACACTACTCTGTTCTTTTGAATTCACCTGTTTTTACCTTATTCTTTCTTTCTTTTTAGGTTTTGTAAAGCACAGGTTATCTTTTTGCATTGCAGTTGTGGCATTGCACTTGTCTCCACCTGCTTGTCATGAATTCATCTGCATCATCCTCAGCCTTGCTTTTTATTTTCCACTTTTTCTCTTTAGGATATGAGCTATGCATTTCCTTTGTCCTATATTTACTGTACTATTCTTCACCTGCCCTCTAGTCTGCTACTTTCCTGCCAGTGCTTATCACCAGACCCACTCACCTGCCTTCCCAGCTGCTCAGGCAGATATGTGACTCCCACAGCAGACACGCTTTACTTCATACTTACATCCTGCCCCAACCTCAATAATATTAATATATGTTGACTCGCCCCAAATAATTGATAATTGGATCAGAAAGAAACATACACATAAGATTTCAATGTGTTATTTTACATTGCATTGCACTGTGGTGGCTGTGGCTCACATCGCCTGACCAGCAAGTTGGTGATTCAACTCCTGGTCTCCCTCATGCCTAAGTGTCCCTGAGCAAGACACTGAACCCCGAATTGCTCCTGGTGGCTTGACTAGCGCCGTTGGGTGGCAGCTTGTCATGAATGCAGTGTGTCAATGGGTGAATGGTGTATCATCTCCTGTAAAGCACTTTGACCAGTGGGAAAATGTGCTATATAAATACAGCTCATTTACTGTTACTGTGCCAGTTCTGCATAAATATAACCTTAGATGTGTCAAGTTAGTAAGAGAAAAGATTGATTGTACATGTTTCTGTGCTCTTTACTTGAAAACTGACAAGTTATGTAATGGTGTGAACTCTCTTTTCAACTTTTCAAAATAATAGGCTTAGATTTTAGCTGTGCTGATGATAACAGTATTTGTTGCTAGAAATACACTTTTGCCTAAAAAGAAGGCAACAATGGTAATTTAGCAAAGCACTGGTTTAACTAACATTGCACAGTCATAAACTGTTGTGCTCTTAGTCATCCAGTGATCTTTCCTACACAGTACCATAGCAATAGACACAGCACGTTATTAACATAGAAGGCCTTTTTTGTAAACAAAGTAACAAATGAATTCACTTTCTACTCATGGTAAATTTCTTTGTTTTAGTTTAGTTTCTGTAAACCTAAACAACCCATAACTGTATTTTTAATGTACTGAAAAATATGGGAAGTACTGCCAGTATCCATTGCTAGTGCTAGTATCAATAAAGTCCAATAGACACCCAGTGAGGTTGTCATTTTTATTATTTACATACTCATATTGCTTTCTTGTGTTCTACATGTGAATATACACTCGTGACTTAACATAACTGTAAACCACTGGTTATGTTTGTGAGAGAATGTGTGTACATCACTGTGTCTGAGTGCACTCTGACACAATACATGTGCTAGAGTGCCCATAAGGAGCCCAGAGAGTTCATGTGCAAGTCACAGAGACAGGTATTTCGTACCTGCACCTCAAACCACAAATCCACCCACACAGAAATAAATCCACACACGTGCACAACAGAGACCCGAGCACAGTGAGGTAAACGAAACATTGCTGCAACTCCCATGAGCCATAGTGGCCCCACAACTTACACAGTGTACACTGACTTGGAAACGGTAACACTTTCATAAACGTATATCCAAAAAAACACTTCAGTGATGCATCTGCATACGCTCTCATTCACAGGCACACATCAATACACTTGAACAACACAACTGTTACACAAACATAAACACCCCTCCCCAAAAGAAGACAGTGAACAAACAAAATGTCAGCAGTTGCCCCAAAATTCACTGCCCACACACACACACATGCAACCAATTTGATATTCAAAGTGAGCTTTTCAAGAGGCTTCAACTGTGTTGTTGTTATCATGATGAAGAGAGAGAGAGAAGGAGAGAGGAAAAGAGCACAATGGGGTAAAAAAAAAACAGCTCTGGAGGGGGGCAGTGTGTCTGTGTTTGTGTGTCTGTACATGTTTGTTGTGTATTTGGGGGGTTGCATCTGGGGAGCAGTGCTGCTTTGTAGTTTGTGAGAATAAAGTAGATGAATGGAGGGAGCTAGCAAGCTAAGGTCCAGAGCATGAGGACAGTCCTTGGGGAATGTGCACACACACACAATCATGCACAGAATCATAATCATTTCTCTGAAGCACTGAAACACAATCAATCCTCCCAATGCATACACACACTGTGCAAACACATGCTCAAATGCACATAACAACATGTATACAGAGTTGTGAAAAAGTTCTAGAGCACAAAATGAACACACACTTAAATCTGATCTATGCCAAAGACACGCATATGAATAGAACAACAAAACAGTCTCTCCAGCTTCTCTGCCTTTATCTCAGCTGCCCCTCAGCTACAGCGTACACACACAGTCTCTCTCTGCCTCACACTCACACACACATACACACAAATACATTCAACCCACAGCATGCATGTCTAGGATGTTGTATGGATTTTAGCAACAAGCTTCTCCAAAGGAGCTCGACTCAGCCTAAGCAAGGACACTTGCCTTGTGTGTGTGTGTGTGTGTGTGTGTGTGTGTGTGTGTATATATATATATGTATACACATATACATGTCTGGTCCTGGCAAACTACCAAACCTGAACAGATTACTGACCCTCAATCAATATCCACATCCACCAGAGGCTGATTAAACACAACTGAATGGGAGCAGGGGAGGAGGGTGAGCAAAGCAGAGAGAGAGAGAGATGTCAACAATTTTTAAAATGATTTATATTTCTCTTGATTACTGAGATACTGATAATTATGTTCTGTTGGTCAGTTTATGTAATCAAGCTACATAGTTATAGCTTCATTATAAACCCTGGTTCTTTGGAAGATGTTACATCCTCCATCACGCCATCATTCATAAACAATCATGTCATAAATTCTAAACAGAACAGTACAGTTCTCATAGAAAACATGTTTGTTCCACTCCTACCTTCTATTTGCCCCCACTGTTCCTCCTCACTTCCTCCGTTTAGGTCTTTACCACCCTCCACCCCCACCTTGCCCCAAGAGCTGAGGTGTCAGTCAATCTTTTACTTGTTGCAGAGGTAAATCTCTGACCCCACCCCCCTTCCTCCCGGCTCTGTCAGATTACACCCTCGCATGTCAGTTAAGCCCATCTGCAGTGTTGATTGAGTCCTGCTGCTGTGCTTTTGTGTGTCTGTGTGCTTTAGTATCAAGTCGAGATCTTTGGCAACATCATATGGTACCAGATATGTATTAGAGATATATGCTATATCATGCCATTTACTATAATCCTTTGATGTAAGAAAGCACAGAAAAATCTTTTCATTTTTTTCAGCTTCTTATTATGAGTAGTACAATCCGACATGACGGCAACATTTTCTGCCGGAGTTGGGAAAGGTGATGTCCCACCAAGTTCACCTGAGTTTAGCAACATCTGAATCAAAATCTGACCACAGCTGAAGGGATGTATCCTTCTGTTGCCAAGCCACTGTCAATCAAATCTGACAGCTGACTAGCTGTGAGTGCTAAATGGTTCAACAAAAAAGAATGTTATCTTTTCCAAATGTTAACTCTGATTGTTGCTTTTTAGTTAGTTAATATTATAGAGAAATACTCACAGTAACAATTACAAGTTTCCCAGGACTTAAAAGCCTATGAAGATTTGATGTAAAGCAAAAACCAAAATCAGATTTGCACTTTATGTAACAACAAATGGTTTTCAAAGAATAAATTAAGTAAAACTGTAAAACTGCCTTTTTTTACATGCTTCACATAAACTATCAGAGAAAATGACTCTCATATACACTGATCAGCCATAACATTATGACCACCTGCCTAATACTGTTTACATAGGAGTCAGTGTGGCAGTTGGTTGGCACTCGTGTCACTCTGCAGCTCACTGAGCATCTTCTGTGAATCCATTTGCTTCCACAGTTCTACTGTCAGGAACAGATGTGTCTACAATTCAGTGAAAACCTTGTGTAAAAGGAGTGAAAACTGTGGTTGTGAGGACGAGTTAGAGAGAATCTTTTAGACAAATTCATCAGCCTCACCACTCTAGGTGTGATATCACCACTACAGCCCCTGACTCTTTCTCTTCATATAGACCAATGGACAGTGTTTCTCATTTTCAGCCATTTTAACAAAGATTCAAATAAATTTTAATCTTTTGAAAAGTACAAAAGAAGTTAAAAGTTTAATCTATAGTAGGTCAACCTCATCATCAGTGAGCCGTGGTCGTCCATGACCCTGTCACCAGTTCACCATTTGTCCTTCCTTAGACACTGTTGATAGGTACTAACCACTGCAGACCAACAACACCCACCAAGACCTGCAGTGTGGGAGATGCTCTGACCCAGTCATCTCACCATCACAGTTTGACCCTTGTCAAAGTCACTCAGATCCTTACACTTGCCCATTTTTCCTGGTTCCAACACATCAACTTTGAGGACTGAATGTTCACTTGCTGTCTAATATACCCCACACATTGACAGGTGTCACTGTAACAGATAGTCAGTGTTATTCACTTCACCTGCCAGTGGTCATAATGTTATGCCTGATCAGTGTATATGACAGATATTATGTGTTTGGCAGTATTATTATTAAGATGACAGGTTTTGAACATTAAATCTTTTTAGTACCAACCAAATTGGTTATACTAGTGAGTATTAAAAAAACCGAAGAACCTAAAGGTGTTAGCTCCTCTTTACAAATTAAACTTTTTTTTACTTAAATTATATTGTTTTTAGACTGTGAATTTTTAGCCCAGTCTTGTGGTTATTTGTGTTTTATAGATATTTGGAAACCTTATCTGTTGCTAACGCCCAACTGATGCTAGATTTTTGAGCCAAAAGATATTTGATAGTGCTGTAAATGGTCTTATACTTGTATAGCGCCTTTCTATGGATTGCAGCACACTCAAAGTGCTTTCACGCTACTTGGCAATTTACCCATTTGCACTCAGAAACACACATATTCACACACCGGTGTTATCACCGGGAGCAATAGGGGGTTCAGTGTCTTGCTCAAGAAGAAGAAGCTTTATTTTATTGTCATTGTGACACATACAACAAACTTTTGTTTGGAGCCGAGGAGCCCCGGGCCGCTGCGTGCATACGTGCCACCATGGGCAACTTGGGGGGGGGTTCAGTGTCTTGCCCAAGGACACTTTTGGCAAGTGGACTGCAGGCACCGAGATTCAAACCTTCAGTCTTCCAGTTGGGAGACGACTCTCTACCCACCGCACCACTGTCACACAACCTGCTCTACCTCCTGAGCCACAGCCACCCTGAAATAATATTTGAGATTAAATAACATGAACACCTCTCTGTACAAGGCTGTAACATTTAACAGCAGCACAAATTGAAAAATAAACATGTCATTACTGTTCTGGACAAACTAATTATAACATATGCGCTGATATGGATATCATCATCATCATCATCATCATCATCATCATCCTTTATTAGCAGACTCAAGGTCCATACAAAAAAGAAATAAAAGAAAAAAAAGGAAAGGATATAAAAGAAGAAAAAAAAATCATAAAAGACATTTATACCAATGTTTCCA
>NW_018127970.1:1215530-1216581 GCF_001952655.1 Monopterus albus | reverse complement strand
TTAGTGGAGATAGGATGTCTAGTTAGACTGTTAAATGCTTAGTCATGCTTATGAGTTTCTACAGGGTACATCTGGCCAAGGATAACTAGAGAGAAGAGTTGATGACTGTCAGCAGACAGGATGTTTAATATTATTATTATGACGTGTATAACTGTAGCCTTAGCCATAATATGTTCTTATGTTTAATGTCACAACATGTTACTAGAGGTCGTGTGAGAATGTTTTTAGTTACACACCACTTAATCAACAGACACACACACACATTGATTTGCTTCATGTTTTGACTACTGCTATGGCCAGCTGCAAAGCTGGCACCAGAGACGTCTCGGTTGATGTTTCTGTGTAGTATGGGGCTAGCCCAACCGAAGGGATATAATGTATAGGTCTGGTGGGTTCAGGGTCTTCCATCTTACATCTGCCTGTGTGCAGTTTGGAGGTGCAAGATACCTGAGCGTGTAATGTTAATTTTACCTGTGATCCTTTGAATAAATCACTGTTTTGAAGTTACTTGGACTGTCTTGTCTCTCAGAGTTAGCAATGGTACAAGAACCAAAGACCCACAAGTCGGGCTGAAGAGTAGTCGTAGTGCTGATCTTTTTGGTAACCTGAAGTACAAGCAGCAGTTAGCTCCGTGGATACCAGCCTGTTGAACTAGAAATGCCCAAAAAGGGGTCAGAGCTCAAGGAGCTCAGTACCGGTACCAAGGGCCTTGGAGGTCCTGCTCTGGGAGCAAAACATATGGTTCAGAAATCCGCTGAGAGCGGTCATGTACATGCAACAGAGTTAAGCCTGCAGGCAATAAGAGAAATTCAGGGCAAAGCGGCCCCTACAGAGAACCAAGCATGGCTTGGCAAAGGAGCAACACAAGATTCCACAGGACTCTGGAGGAACCACGAGGGCCGCATAGTGGCTCCAGCAGGGCTGCTTAGCCTGCTGTGTCAAGAGGCGCACAGTAGAGGACACTGCGCCAGCTCCAAAATGAATGGTCTGATTTCACAAACTTGGTGGCACCCACAAATGAAGGACATTACAAAGTACTTTGTTGCAACAT
>NW_018127970.1:1197728-1210524 GCF_001952655.1 Monopterus albus | reverse complement strand
CGGGGGCGCCATCCAACACATCCAGCTCGCTAGGAATCTCCCCGGCTACGTCCGTGGCGCCGGCTTGTGCATCAATGCCATGGATCCTCACTCCAGGCATGTCCGTACCCAGCTGCTCCCTTCCATCAGACATCACATGGCGTTCCACTACAGCAACTCTGCACGGTATATCATCTCCACACTCATTTAAGAGTTGTAGGCAACTTTTGATGTTATTTACATCTTTCTGCTTTCCCTTAAATGCCACATACTGTAGCGTTGCTTTGTGTTAGGACACAGTTCAAACAACACCTTCCTTGAAGATTCAATCCATCGAGTGTCAAAGTGATTCGAGGCAAGTAGAACAAGCTCGTCCTGGCACATTGTCTTAATCTTAACCGCAAGAAAGTTAAGAAACTCGTCCTTGACTACCAACATACCATCTACAGTTTTATAGACCTGCTGTTTCACTCGAGGTCGACCAAGGCTCGGCGGGGACCAGCCCCCCCCTCCCCCCCCCCCCCCGCCATATTGGCAGTGGCCAATATGGCAGATATATCATTGTTAAGCTTAGAAAAGCCTGTAGATTTTGTCAAAAATAAAAATCTTTGGGATACAAACACTTCCTTTACTAATAGGACCAAATTATTTTTGAAATGAGGTGGTCCATTCTGATGGAGGAGCTGATCAGAGGGGGTTTTGTTCTGCTTGAAATCTAATGATTATGGGACTGACATGCCATAAATGCAGCTTCTTAAGGGGATATTTTTGTGCCAGTATTAATCAGTTAAAAGATGACATTTTTATACCCAAACATACTGATTCTCTGCTCTTGTTGATTTTCATAAACACATACTGGTCAAAAACAGTGCGAACAAGGCTCTGTTGGAGGATGAGCTTGTCTAGTTGTTCAGTGTTGCTCCCTGACAATCCCTGACATCTGTCTCGATTCAACGTGGACTACCTCTTTACCTCCTCTCTCCTTCTCCATAATCCTCCCACCTCCCTCTATCTTCTCTCTCTCTCTCCAGTCACACATGAAAGCCTGCCTGACTTATGCCTGTCAGAGGAACATCCCTTGCCATGAGGAGCTGAGAGGAAAGAGAGAGAGTGAAAGGAGGCTTTCAGATAAGCCCCAAAGAACACACACAAACACACAATTATACACACCAGTTCCCACTGCATGGGCCAGAGCGGGTCATTGAAGGTGAGGGACTGGTCACTCTTATTCTCCTCAGGCTGCCTGTCAGTTGCAAACTCTCTCCTCTGGGAACCTGGAAGCACACAAAATTGAAAGAAGATGCTCTAGAGAGAGATTAATCAACATTAAACTCAGCGAGGTGTCTGTGTGTGTGTCTGTGTGTGTGTGTGTGTGTGTGTAGTTTTTTTTTTCTTGTCTTGAACTATGACTTCAGGAAGTCCCTGGTTTCCAACCAATGGTGAAAGGCCTCCCAGATTCCCTTTCTCTCCACTGAGGTGGAATACTGCTGGCAGATTACCATATCATTAGCATCTCATTACTGCAGCACAGCTTTACTCGCTGTCTCTGGATGTGCTATCACCTCATCAAGGCCTGCACCTTTCTTTCCTTGCACTACATGTTACACTCACCGCCTCTCTCTCTCTCCTAACATTTTCACCCCTGCATATAACTCAATTTCACTGCCATTCACTCTTTTTCTGCCTCTGTTTCTCACATTTGGGATGGAGATTAATCTGTTTGTTTCATAACATAGGACATATTGCAAAATTTATCACACCAGGTGTTAATGGGAAGCTCTTTTTTCCACTGTGCACACAGACATGCATGAATATATTTCCAGCCTTAGTATTAATTAGGTCTAACCATACATGTATTGATCCTGAATCATTCCATTCGGTATGCAACTTTATGCTTCAGTACTCGCTGTGAACCAAGTAATTGCTGACATATTAGCCTACCACATTTTAATTAGGTCTGGGTCTTAGCACATGTATAACAGCTTCTAAAATTAGCCCCTAGATGTACAAGTCATAGACAGAGTGCTGATGGTACAGCTAATACTAGTGAGAAGCCAGGGCTAGAACTGTGTCAGACGTTCTCTACAAAAATCACTTGACAGCGTTTGGTGTTTTGACTAAATTAAAGTGACACTGGACAAAGAGTAGTGGATCAAACACAACTTGTCTGCTTGCAACACACAAACATGTTAAAACACATGCAAGAGCATCATCAGAAAGAGTATTTTACAGTGCTTGCTGGTATAGAGCTATGCAAGGATCCAAAAGGTGGGAACCAATCCAAAACTACCCCATAACAAACACGCAAGCACATAAATGCATTCTTTGCAGTCAGACAGGCCCAGACAGACCTGGGAACAACTGAACCCAAATATGGTCAACCTGAACAGACTATAATAGAGAGAACAAACACTGGCAGTAGCATAATGCAGAAGATTGCTTGACCAAAGAAAGAAATAGACATCAGATAACAATTTTCTAAAAAAATCTATTTGAAACATTTCTATAGCAATTTTAAACAGGCTAATTATGTAAAATGCTTTGTGGGCTATGTGATGTATCATGTGATCAGAGCTGGTATTGTGTACACTCAGATCTATTTAGGCCACAGGGACATTAGACATTGATGCACAAACCACACACTATTCAACCCAATTAAACTTGACCACTAAAACTTATTTCGACATTCAGGTCGTTTGAGGGAAGATCTGCCAGTGTCTCATGTGTGCAAGGCAAATAAAGCGACAGCCAGGAGACAGCTTTGCATAACGACTGGGAGCAGAGGGAAGCAGTAGGACAGCTAAAACATTTTCTATACACCGTGTCTAAAACTCATATATTAACAGTGTACAAATTAAAAAGACAATGCATTAAATGATAGAGCATTGTGGGCATAGGGACATTTGTGCTAACATTTGCATGCCCTAATTCTACGCAAAATGACCAATGTGCCACTGTTCAATGTTTGCATTTCAAAATAAATGTCAACACAAATTTGGCCTATGTATTAGTATACATGTCAGATGAGGGTTGGATGGTGGACCCAAATGCACAACACTAGTCAGAACAGCAAGTCTAAAGGTTTTAATACAAGGGCCCAGCAGAGGCAGAGTCAGGGACAGAAACCAGGTCAGCAACAGGCAGGCTTGGTACAAGTTGAGGTACAGAGCCAGTATCAGATGACGGCTTGAAAACAAGCCACAGAATAGATCCAGCAACTAAAAAATCAGTCACTGAGAGTGAAACTGGAGAGAATGAGATGGTGAAAACCTGGGAGTTCCTTTCACAATAAGAGTCTCAGGCAGGACATCAGGGACAGAACATGACAGGATACACACAAATTACAAAAAAATATACAGACGATTGGACTGGTACACACAGGCAGGAGAGTAAATATTAAACAGGCATTAAACAGCTGCACTTAAAGCACTGGCTTCATCATAAAGGTCAAAGATACCGTATGTCTCAGAGGCATTAAGAAAATCCTCTGTGGTAAATGGTCTATGTAAAACAGCCATTACAGGGGCATACGCATTTACGTACCTATAAACCAACAATTTTGTGCACTTAATACTTTATAATGCAATTCTCAAACCAATTGTGACATAAAACCACATTTTGAACATTTGTTCAGTTCAGTTAGAGGACTGACTACAGTACAAATTAAATCAACTAAATGAAGTTAGTGTGAATTTCAATGGAGTTCAGATAAGAAAAAAGCCTGAGGCTATAGTGCATGTCTGTTCACAGAATGTGGTCCTAGTTTAACATTGTTTTGGTTAAAATGCACAGTAGTGACATTAATATGTGGCTGTGTATCAGTTACTTGCTGCATTCACCAGTTCTGACCAGTCTCCCTGTCCCTGCTGCTGAAAACCCCCACTCCCAGCCCCCGCAGGATCATGCTGCCACCACCATGTTTCAATGGTATTAATCAGGCCTTTTACTCAAAAGTTGTCCGAGAATCTGCAAAACAATTCTGAAGCTCTGTTAGAGTGACTGTTGGGTTCTTGGTCACCCCCCTGACCAAGGCCCTTTTTGCTCAGTTACTCAGTTTGGTCAGATGACCAGCTCTAAGAAGAGTAGTGGTGATTACAACCGTCTTCCATTTCACAGTTACTAAGGCTGCTGTGGCCCTGGAAACACTCAGAGCTTAGAAATTGTTTTATACCCTTCCCTGATCTACACCACAGTTTAATCACAGAGTACCAGGCACTTCATAGCTTAGTTTTTGTCCTGACATACAGTGTGAATTGCGGAGGCTTATATACACACACTTTACTAAACTATGTCCAGTCAATTTGCCACAGGTGGAATCCAGTCAACTTCTTGACACATCTCAAAGAAAATTAAAGCAAACAAGATCCACCAGGCCACAGTGTGGAGTGCCACAGCACAGAGTCTCACTACTTTTGATTTCCCCTTTGATTTATAATACATTTTCAAAAATTTCTAAAAAGATGTTTCTACTGTCATTATGAGCTATTGAGTGGTGGGCCTTTTCTTTTGAAGTTACAGTAAACCTAAAACAATATATTGTGCAAAACGTTACATGCTCTGAATAAGGTGACTAAAATTGGAAGACTGTATAAAATGTGCATATATACTGTAAGTAAAGTATGTAGCTGGAAGTTTCATTATTTCATACATGTCACACATTTAACTTGTTAGTTGTGAATTTTTTATTTCATTACATCATTTGTTTATGGTGCTTTTAGACCTGTGGTCACCCTCAGACTGATTAACAAATAGCAAACTGCTCTGTCCAACAGTGCCACTACCTACCTAAGAACTGAGAAGAAAATGTAAAGTCACATATCCAAACACAGATAATTAATTTAAAAAAATGAACTGATGTGAAAGTAAAAGGTGTTTTGACAAGAATTAACTTGTCTTCTTTACAAAATATGCCAGCTCATGAAAAATGCTAAAGGTTAACAATTGCTATGACAGTCTTACATCCTCCTGTGCTAATCTTAAGCATACAGCATTAACACGATACTATTATACAGTAACTGCTCCTGATAAATACATGATAAGAATAGGAAAACACAAAAGTTGCCAGTTTAATCAAAGCAAGTGATAAAGGTGAACAGCTTGAAAGCTCATCTGTGTGTGTTTCTAATATAGAAAATTAATCTCCTTCCAAAACCTCCAAAAACAAAAATACAGTATTTACTACAAGTATTTTTAAAGTGCTAATTTATTCACCATAGCCTCATTTCCATGACATTATTCTTGCTGTTATATTTTCTTTATAATGTTTTTCTTTCTGAAGATAATCACATTTTGTACTACCTGTAGAAACTGTACTTGTGTGCAGCCTACGTGGGCTTTCAGACTGATCCGGTAAAAACACAACAGCCTGCTGTGTTTTAACACAAGGGGCCATCTTGGTCAGATGTAGGTCGGGGGTCCATTGTATTTTTGTTAGCCATGCTGAAAACATTGCCTACTTTACCTTAGCACCAATGCTACCAGCAGCATGTTGGCATTGATAGACAAAAACATTGTTTAACATCCAGTACTAACAAAAAATGCACGGCATGTCATTATGGTGCATTAACGTTAATGCGAAGGCTCAAGCTAACAAGGTAAACAAAACAGTCCTCTTCCCGTAGGCATACACGCCCTGATCGTCCCCTGTATGTGATTGGTCAAGATAGTGCCTTTGCCAGATGATGTCACCATCTGTTGTGGCGAAAGGTGAAAGAGATCCAACTTCTTGGCCACACAGAGTTGCATCGTTTTGGTGCTGGTGCTGGCTGCAGTGAACACAATGCCCCATAGAAATGAATGGAGAGAGCTACATTTTTTCCACACCTTTGAAACGCAGACTGAACAAACGGCCTTAAGGGTTCTGTGTACATATTGTAGCTTTACCTCTCAGTTATTTTAGACTTTACATTTTCATGCTTATATTTGTTAAATAGTGGCTTAATACTCTGCTGGAAAGTTGTGTTAATATAAGAGTCCTTGACAAATATGAAAGTAGCTGATTAAAGTTTGCAGCTCTGCATCTAATTCACTTTGCACCTGTAACCACACCCAGCACTGAGGTGTCAGTGTACTGGCACACTTTCAAGTACACTTCTAAATCACAGCAGCAAAGTGAGAAGTTTTTCAGTCAGCTTCATATGATATAAGTGATGGGGTTCAATATGTACATGCAATTTTCTGCCAAAATTAGAACAGTTATTATTTCACATGAGAAATTTTGTATTTCATTTTTCTGTGTTCTTCAAACTAATTAGAAAACTGTCACATACAGTACTTCAATGCACAGCGATATCTGAACATGTTGGTGTTGATATTGACTGTACCATACAGTTTACTGTATGTAGACTTTAAACCACATTACTTTTCTATCTGTCAGCTGGTAAATCTACAGTTGCCATTTTCAGTATGACAAACACAATTTAAAGCCTTAACAGACATCATATATTTTAACTGTAAAAACCACCAAAATTATTTTGTTGTAAAAGAACAAGTCTGACTGTCTCAAAAGTAGCTTAAAAATGCACACGGACAAATGTTAGATGCACCTTTTGACAGTACTTTGATCCGTCATTCATTTTTGTCATTTATTGCCCTGAAATTTTTTTCTTTGGTTAATGAAGTTGTGGAGTTTCCTGATTATGTTGCTAAACCAGTGTCAATAAACACAGATGAACCAAATAAGTCAAAATCTTGAGTCTTGCTGAATGCTAAACAATGACACAATGTTTCTTCCTGACATTTACTGTCACTGTTACTTATTTAATTTATTTAGTCATAAATATTCATTTTTAGAGGTCAATGCAATAAGTCTAAATGCAGGTTTTCTGGGGTTTGAGCTGGTGTAATGTAAAAATATCACAATTAAAAGAATTTCCTGGCAAACAAACACTGTAGTCAGAACTTACTGTCGGTGGTACTGTGGTCCAATCCTGGCACTGGAGCGCGTTTGTCTCTGTAATGACTGTGTTGTCTCTGCACCCAGTGAACCTTAAAATAACAACACACAGTAGTACATTACTGTAGGCCAATATGAAATCTTGTTGGCTTTAGTCAATCACTAATCCATGAGCTGTTTTACTTTGTTTGTTGTCTAAACTACAAAATCTGAATTAAATCTCACATCTTAACTTGACTTACATAGGTTCACACCTACTAAACCACAACCTGGCTTACCCTATAGGTGCTCATGTACCACAGCTCTAATAATCTTCAGCCACATCTTATTTTCACTTTGTATGGCTTTTTGTCTAGGGCTGTGGATTTATGCGGACAAAAGTAAAACAGTGACAAGCATGGCGCAAATAAAATACTTTTTTCTTTCTACTTTGAAAGAGGGAGAATCTATAGCACAGGGAGAGCTGGACATTTTTATGAAGCAGAGTAAAAGGTTTCCCCTTCATTAGTTCAAAGACTACTCGCTTGCGCTCTCCTTTGCCGTCCCATTGTCCTGGGTTAAAAGCAACGAAAACACCCCCGCCTCACCTACATCTCTTTCCTCCACACACACACACTGTCTTTCATAGGCTGCTGCTTGCAGCTTTGATCTGATAAGAGGCTGGTCCTTGTGAAGGTGAGCGCACTAAATCAAACAACAGATCACAGACACACACACAAACACACACATATCAGTGTCAGACCACTATTGTCCTCTTACACTTAAATCAGAGTGGAAGAGGTTGAAAATAAATACTATTGAGAGGCGGCTGCAGTCTTTTATGTTGTAAAAGCCTGCTTGCTTTATTTCCCCTTCATGTTCTTCAATTAGACTCAATTAACAAGAGCTGGGAGCGGGTCTGAAGTACCCAAGGAGACGGGTGCAAGGTAGGAGGGGCCGCTGGAGCTAAGAGCGCCACATATGAGATATTAAATACAATAGACCTCAGAGAGGAAGTGGTTGGGAAGTGGGTGCAGCTCTACAAATGTAATCAAGCTGATGTTTAAATTAGGCTGATTATATTGATTTATCTAAATTTAACATACAGTTAAACAGAGACATTCTTAAGTTAGTGCACATACTGGAAGATATGTCTACTGTAATTATCAAGAAAAACATGGCCATTGTTCTTTGTTTAAATACCTATAATGTTATCCATACCATAGCACCTTTAGACACATGCACAAGTTCAAGATAAAGGTGAAATTCACAGAATAGTTCCTACAGTAACATTTATAAACTGTACTGTGTAGCACCACAGTTTTACACAGAAGATGATCATAAGTGATTAACAACTACATCTGTACTTAAAACAGACACACATACAGCGGTCTTCCAATGTCGGCTAAATCCAACTAATGTAGCGCAGTTTGACAGTTTCATGAAGCCTTTGCTTTCAGTTTCCTTTCTTTTGGTTTTAATTTACATTTGATCAAATAAACAAAATGTACAAACACATAGATACACCCTAACAGGTGCTACAGCTTTAACATATATTCTATGTTTTCACTACATTTTATGTTTTCACCAGCCAACTACTGGGAGCTGCTGAAGGAAGTGAACCCTTAGCAACAAAGACTATGACCTTCATTGTCTGTTCAAATTTTAACTAAACCAAGATATGGTTATTTTCTGTTGTAATCATTGCATTGGACCTAATGGTTACTGAAGGTGCAGCCAATATGAGCTAGCTAAAGCCAGAGGTGAGCTCAATAAGCATTTGTCATTAAGGCAGATTATTTTATCATGGGTCTGAGCCACTGAGTTACTCAGCAGATATCTAATCTATGTATTAATTCAGCATAAGAGTACAGTAAACAGGTTTTATTGTGCCACCCATGCTATTTTGAAAATTAACTGCACCATGCATTGTAGCCTTGACCTTCAGATATAGATACTGAATGAAAATTCAACATATTAAAGGTGCATTGGCTGAAAGTAATTTTTTTAAATCATGCACAAAAAATCTTCTTTTTAAATTGTTTGAATTAAAAAATAATAATGCATATACACAACAAAGATGTGCCTGCATGTGTGTGAATCCCCCGACTATCTTGTAAATACCCCTCTAGCCCCTCCTATGGAAGAGCAGCCAGGACACAGTGATCAATGCACATGATAGGGAGCTAATCGCTCTCTGTCAAACTGGGCCCTGCCAGCTACTAATGGCACACACTCACTAGGGAATGAGTGTGAACATGTGTGTGTGTGTAGACATGGGCCTTAATGGCAGATTGAGACTCTTAAGGGAGTATTGCTCAAGGTTAGACTCAGGGAACAAGGGGCAATTGACCACAATGTCTGTGACACTGACCCCTCCACTGCCAATGCATCCATCATTCAGCTGCATCTAGGCAGCAAACACACACACACACACACCAAGTACAGCACAAGACACACACACTATCAAAAATAATGCCCTGTGTAAATACACTGAAAAAAGTGAAAAAAGACAAAGGCAGGGTGTATGCAAAAATAAACATCTAAGAAAAACTGTTTTCCAACAGTGAGGAAGAAAAAGAATGGTGGAGCACCACATGACTGAATAGCTGTGGTAGAACTGACAGAGGCACAATGTGAGTGTGTGGAGGAGAAGATGACAGACGGCGAGAGTAGCGTGTGTGAAGATGGGTAAGTGTTTTGGACACCCCATGGAGTATGTCTGTCTATGTGCATGAATATGGCTCCATAGAACAGAAGTCAGTGATTGAATAAGGTGGTGAGGAAACACAAAAAAGTGTGTGTGAGTTTGCCTTTGTATTACTTACTTTGGGGGGACCGAAACCTGTTCACACACTCACATTGTGGGGCCATCCTCTTGTCTTAGGGTGGCAGCATGGTTTAAGGTTAGGGTCAGGGTTAGGGTTAGGCAAGTAGTGGTTATGGTTAAGGTTAGGATAGGTCTACAGGAAATGAATGTAAGTCAGTGTAAAGTCCCCACAAGCAATGAAAACAGTGGTGAGTGTGTGTGTTCATAATACTCCCATGTCTCTATATAAATGAGTAGAAGCTATGGATGGCAGGCAGCTGCAACAGTGTGATGCAAGCTGAGCTGCACAGATATCACCGCTGACATTTTAGGCTTTGCTACCCACCTGCAGCCCCTTGGGAAAGTGCTGGCATTGCCAGCAGCGGTAGCCGCGTCCCCCTTGAGCTCACCCCCTCCAACCACCTATCAATCACAACACAGTGCTTCCTGACGTGGTCTGTCCACCCTATGATTGCCCCGCCCTGGTTGGGCTCATTACGCCACACTGCGGTAAACATTCTGCGTGACCCACTGTTACCAACACCCAGACCCTGCTGCATCGCTGATCCCTATCTGATCCTCAATCCCTCAACCCCACCCACCAACTCTCTGCCTCTTTGTTCAGTCTCTCATCTCTACCTGCCAGACTGATAACCCCTGACCACAGAGAGGGAAAAAACAGTTGAGGGGTGTTGTGTGTTACTGCCAACCTAAAGATGAACAGTGAAACCAACAGAGCCACGTAAAAAACCAGCGCTCCACAGTGTTGAGCAGCAATAGGAGGGAAGGGGAAATTGCACACTTTGAAGGAGAGGAGAAAGATAACAGGCAGATAAACTCCGGCCCCTCCTCTAGACGTCTTTTAGGGCACCTCTTGGCCTGCTCTCCTTCCTTCGCTTCACCCTCCCTTACTCCGCCTCCCCACCCACCCCTGGGCCCTCTGATGTGTTGCTCACTCCATTGTGTCAGCCTTCAGAAATGCTCAGTTTGAGTGGCAGGCCGTCACAGATCAGTTCCCTGCTAAAGCGGCCCGGCAGGCCGGGGTGACGGGCCAGGAAGGGATCTAAGTGGGGTTTATCAGCGCTTCTTAACGCCTCTCCAGCTCCCTGACACAAAAGAGAGGGGGTATTAAACATCTAAAGCAAACCAAAAAGCGTGAAAGCTCCTTATAGGGCCGCGGGACTGCAGATGTGACTGGAGTCTTAAAAAAATAGTTTAAGAAAAGGAAGAAGAAAAATAAAGAGTGGGGGGAAAAAAGCACACAAATGCTTCAGCAGAGAGGAAACACTGAGGGAAAATTGTGATGCTTTTTCTGTCCTGTGTGGATAGAAGAGTTGGTGGAAGAGAGAGTGAGACAGAGAGACATCTGTAGTATCAAGATGAAACTAAGCAAATGAAAACGGCCTTATAATAATGCAGCTTGCCACCTGTTTTGTTTGTGAAGCTGATAATGTAACAGTCTCATATACAGTAAGTATATACCCATGTTCTGCCAATATACAAGCTACTTGAATAAGACTGGGAAGTAGTCTGCTTAAAGCGCTAAATGATTTTAGATTCAAAAGGAGATTAATTTTAAGTTCAGTTATCTGGACAATTTCGAGACCTTCCACAGAACAAAGAATAAAGAATAAATACCAAGGTTTGACAGATAACATCACAATGTATTCAGAATTAACGTACACAAATGTTTCTCAACAAGTCAAGATCTAGTGCGGCAGTATGAAAGTATGAACAGACTAAAAATACAATTTGTTTGCTAGCCAATGTAACACAAAGCACCTAGCTAACCCTGTATTACTGTCAGGTTACTTTTGAAATGTAATAGGTCACAGACTACTAGTTATGTAACAAATTACTTTTAATTACTTTTTGATTTCTAAAAGAATATTTTAAGTTGGGCAATAAGCTGAAAATTTGTAACATAAATTTAAACCACGCAGTGTAAACCTCACGACAGTACTCAACACTTATTACTGTCAAATTTTTATTAAAGGCTCTTCAGTTACATAATATTGTAATGTAGGCTGAATGGAAGACGAAGCCGGGGACAGGAGGTGCTTTTTTATGTGCTCCCTGGAGCCACTTTTATTAACAACACAACACACTCTGTTAATCGCACTGACACAGAACACAGAACAATCCATGCCAAACCAAACTAAATATACTATGCCAGTGCTTCTTCCTTCCATAGCTCCTCCCATACAAGCCCTCCCAGGCTCACCTGGTCTTGGTGTACGCTGCAGAGGAATATGCCGCAGTATACGTAGGCGTGTATGAGCCCTTGGCTGACCCTGGAGGTGTAAATGACCCTCTGGCCGGCGACTCCAGTGTCACAGTGTGGAGAGTCATGGTATCCACATGCAGGCAGAAGGTAGCCCCAGGCACATCCACCATGGCCCCCCCACTCCACCAGCAGGTCAAGGCCAATGATCCATGGACTGTTGCACAAACTAGGAAAAGGATTCTGGTTCTAATATACATACAGCATGTTGTAAACTAGTGCCTCATCACTATCTTAGTGTATGACCAGGACATATCTGACCACTTGTTGTTGTATCAAATACATATACAGTAGATTCTGCAATCCAGAACTTATGTAAAAATACTAACAATGACCACCCACCCTGGTGCTGTCGGCTGGTCACAGCCAGGCATGGCAGACTCTGGTTGCTTAGAGCAATGTGCAATGATTTGATTGGCAGATGAGAGGCCGTGCAAAGTCAAACAAGAGAACCAATCAAAAGCAATTCAAAATTGAAAGCATGGTGCCAAATGAACGGAGCCTATCTAAATGTGGTATGACGGTATGACCACATTTGAGTTATTAAATAACTTTTTTTTTTTGTATTATTTGGAGACAGCAATGCATTGTGTACACTAGAGGACCAGGTTAAATTGTATACCAATGAATAATTAACATCACAAGCCAAAGCAGCATTTAATTCCATCTTTATCTACTTTAGTGCCGTTTGCCAACACAGTGGAGGGAGGCCACCTTAATTTTACTCTCACACAAGTCAATAATCTTGTTGATAGTACTGCAGCCTTCCTGCGTAATACACTTGATACCATTGCCCCTCTGAAAAAGAAGGTAGTGAAACAGAGGAGGCTAGCCCCGTGGTACAGCTCGC
>NW_018127970.1:1195154-1196698 GCF_001952655.1 Monopterus albus | reverse complement strand
TTTTTCCTCCCCACTGTCGCCAAGTGCTTGCTCAAGGGGGATTTGATGGGTTTTCCCTATGTAATAATATTGATAACAGTAAGGTCTAGACCTTACTTTGTAAAGTGTCCTGAGATGACTTTTGTTGTGATTTGGCGCTATACAAATAAAATTTGATTTGATTTGATTTGATTTAGGTAGGAACCATTGGTGGGAACCATTGTGAAGGCAGCAGTTGCACCATTTTGAGACCCGTAACATAAATATAGACACAGCTCCTTGTAAGCCATTTTACCCTTGATGGTGTTACTTGTTCCAGTGGCTGTGCTGAATCCCACTGTCAGCAACTGTAATTTAACCACATATTTCTTGCTCAGTAATTGTTACTGATTACAATTACATTTCATTTGTAACTTAATTACAGTAACTAGTGATTCCCCAACACTGACTACTGTAGGTTAAAGTGTTAGAAAACCTATTTTAATTTGGCAGACTAGGGCATAAGCACTAATGTGAGAGACATTAAAAGAAAGCAGCACTGCGGATGTCATGTTCTATCCTGCAGTGGTGAATAGGCCTTTAATCACTAAATAAATTCAGACATGCCACAGTAGAAAAATCATGTGTAAATAATAAAATGAATGATTGCTGAACAGCTGTTGTAGTTTCAGGGTCATGGTATTGTTCATGCTGACTCCCAGTCAAGACTTACCAGGACATTTCAATGGAACACAGCCATCATTAATGTTATTAGTTACACCTGGACTTTTCCCACAACCACGAGCCAAAATGTCTGCTGTAAATAAGATGCCTTGTTCGCTTTGTTGCTTTGAGCTGTGTAACAAGTTGGAACTTTGCTTTCAACTCATTAAAAAAAAAAACTTGATTGTACTTCATTCAAGATCCAAAATGGTTACCATCACCAACCCACTGTTTCTCAGATGAGAGAAGAACATACTCACAAGGCACATCCACATGAAAAATATGTTACACCCAGAGTCATGCTCTCAGATTGCAAGCAAGGTAGGTAATTTTCAAATGCCCCACAGCAGTCTGTCCATAGCATCTATCAATAATATCACATACGACAGTTCATGTTAGAATGGCCCGCAACATGAAACAGATACATGTGAGAGTAGTACAAACAGTGACAATGCCTTGAGCACAACATTTTTGTTTCATTTAGGGAACTGTAACTGTTTTTATATAAATAATAAGCCAGCATTACGTTAACTGGATAAGCATCACTCAAAAGGAGCTGGGGCCATATTTGATTAGTTGAATGACTGACCTGATGGTAGTGGTTCTGGTGGTAACACCTTCTACTGGGAGAAAACTGGTCATTTCTTACATAACCTTGTTCAGTGTTTCATTTTATTTGAAAACAATAGCACAACGGTTCTGCTGTTTATGTCTTTGACTTTCCTGAGCACAGGGGTCCTTGCTGCTGCCACTTAAAGGGGCTGCAACAATTAGGCGTGGCCTCCACACAGCTGCAGCTTGGATCAAGTCAAGTCAAGTCAAGTCAAGAGATTAACTGTAGCCAGATGTTAGAACAAGGAAAT
>NW_018127970.1:1173535-1195103 GCF_001952655.1 Monopterus albus | reverse complement strand
ATGTGTAAGTACACCAGCAGGGGCCTGTGTGTGTGTATTTCAAAAACTGGCAGGGGGTTAGTATCTCAGACATTCTGTAAAAGGTCATTGTAGAATTCAGTCAGAGACAAGTTGGTGTGCTTGAGAATGAAATTGCAAGCTACAGTATGATAGGACAGTTAAGAAGATGGTCACCAAGGGAAACCTGAGATCTGATGTAAACATGGTACAGCAAGACGAGACAGAAAACACTGAGATGATGTACTGTCTTGTCACACTGTGGCAGTATTTGTGCATGTGTTACGTGTCCATATTCCTTTATGCATGTTTTACGCTGATGCATGAGCCTTGCATTCTGTCTCTTTAGGTTAGAATGTATTGGTACTTGTTAGCTGTGTAAATGCTTGTTATGTGTATTGAGTACTTATCTGTGTGCTGTCTCTGAGTTCTCACACGTTTGTGTTGAGCTGTTTTTCCACAGCCTTGCTAATTATGTCATTAGCAGTGCAACAGCTGATTGTTGCTTTGCTGGCACAGGGCTCCATCAACCAGGATTACATGGTAGCAACACCACCTCCTCCTCCTGTGAGAAGCCATCATGGACCTCCACTCTGTGTGTCTCTCAGCTGTAAACAATATGCTGCTCTCCACACGTGCGCCTCAGAGCCCCATTCCTATGGACTGCTCTTACTGAGCCAGTGTGTGATCTGAGTGACAGCAGCTGCTGGCGATCTCACTGGTATGTGGAGGGTGTTTATTATTCCTTTCTTATTGAACAAAAGCATTTTTTGAACAATAGCTTTCTGTGATGTACGGTATTTTTGAAACTTTACTAAACATTATCATTTGTTTGCTTTGGTTCCACATCATTATCTGCACTGGGCTGACAAAGGCAGGAGCCATTTGTAAAAAATACCTGGTTTTATTTCACTTCTTCTAGATTATATTGCTACAGTACCTTTTTCAGCACAGCATACGTACATCTACTATATCATATAATATGTATTACACCAATCAATTTACATGAAATGTGCCAAAAACGAATAAATGCAAAATCATTTTTGTAAATTTCATATTACTATATGAGCAGCAGAATTTCATATCAACCTGGCCATGCCCAATATCATCTGATATTGGGAGCTAAGCATGGTTGGGTCGGGACCACCAGGGAATACCAGGTACAGTGGCCACACTGAGCCACTGGGGTTGCATGCATTAGTGCACTTTATGTGCCAAGCGCAGATAAGTAAAGTTGTTGTGTCTGGCATTAACATTGTGTGAGGCTTGCCAAGTCTCCGGTGAGGACAGCAAAGTGTCACTGAAACATTTCTTAGTATGTTAGTCTACACTTTATATGGTTTGTCCATCTAGTTTGTATTCTGAGCATGAAATTATTTGCCAATTTTTGACTTTGACATTTTTATAGCAGTGGTTATGGTTACTCTACATTGTAATCATTTTAGTTTTTATTGCTGTGTTTTCTGGACACTACATGGTGGACAAGAAATATTATACAGGGTATTTGCTGTACAATATATGATATTTTAAGATGAAATCAAACAAAAATAAGCTATCTGAAGAGGATCTCAAAAGCAGGTCAGCATAGAACGAATAATTGTGACAGTCCTCTTCTAAGAAGTGATTTTAACTCTGTGGATGGTGATCTGTTTGTTACATTGACATTGGGTTAGAATATCCAAATCACAGCCAGGAAAGGTTTCTGACTTTGTGTCCCTGGCTTCGGAGCAGAATGCAACCAACACATCTCTCCTCATGTTCCAAAGACACAACTTAAACAACTAGATGGATATTTTACCATGTTACTGTACAAGTAATAGCCTACTGTTGTGACCTCAGAAGACAAATTAAGAAGCATTAAATTAACTAAATGGTGAGCTCTATAATGTAACACACCTGCCATGCAATGCAAAGTACATTGTGATGCAGCACAGGCTTGTATACACAAAGGCCTGGTCAGGGGTGGGCGGATAGAGTATAGCTCAGGCTCTGGCAGCTGGTGAGCTACTGTAGCTAACACACTTTAATTGTGTTTGGCAACACATAACCCACCAATAATATGGCTTCCATACAGCTATTACAATATGGGCTGTTTTCAGGCAAAAAAAAAGCAGTGACAGTGATTTTAAAGCTCTTTTCTCTTGGCTGATTATTAAAAAAAAAGAACATAAAACCAAAAATCCTACAAACAGAGCTTAGTAATAAGTTATCTAAAAATACTGTCCAGTGGAGCAATGCCCATAGTTCATTGCTGGGAGCCTTTGTTGCATATCTTTCTCGCTCTCTCTCTCTCTCCCTGTTTCCTGTCTACATCTCTACAGTTAATTTCAATAAAGGCACAAAATGCCCCACAATAATACATATTAAACATATTGTACAGCAATGCAGTGTTTAAGCAGGCAATTGTTCATTATCCCAAAACATTATTTGTGCAATCCATTAAATTTAAGACTCATTATAAAATGTGGAACATTTTAGGGGTGTAAATTTATTTTCACCTACAGTTACAGTGGTGGAAATCTAATTAAAGTTACAGTTTAATGAAATCATGAACCATACATGCAGTTACTGGAGATTGTGCATAAATTACTTCAATTAATCACACGCACACTGATTCAGATGATAAGTCTGAATCAGAAAGTTTGGAATCTTTTTCGCTCTCTTACTTTTTGTTCCATTCTTTCTCTCAATATTGCTTGTGTGTTTTGGTGCATGTGTGTCTGTCCTTCTGTGTGGTCCATTTTGCTTGTGTGTCACTAAGGAGGTAGTGTGTTGGGGAAGGGCCAGAGGTCTGATGCACTCTGGAGAGAGGACAGGACCAAAGCCGCATTTTCAACCCTTGTCCCTCCTCCATCTCCCTGTGCTGTCATGGGATGTCTCCGTGGGTGACTGTTTCCCTGGCAACAAAAGCCCAGTGAGGAGGCTGTATTGTGCGCTCTGTGGGTGATGCAGAACGAACGGCTTGTTGAAGGTGGCTGGGCAGGGGGGCACAAAGTGATTTCAGGTGGAACAGACACACAAGCTTCACAAGCAAGGCAAATAACTTTCAGCTATTACTCATCACATGGTTCTGTTTCTTTTTTCCCCTTCTCACTAATCAACACTAGAGCCTGATTAAAACAGCAACAGCAGCCAAATGAACTTCCATTTGCATATACATGCTGTGTAAAATCAGAACTGATGCCAGAGTGTGAATTCACCTTGACATGGCCGTGTTAAATGTATCAAACAGTCACGTCTAAGTAGCTGAACGCTCTGATTTGCTGTAGTTACAAATCCATTTCCCGCTGTGTTACACAGACAGTATGAATCAGGCCAAAAAAAAAAGCCAACAACAACTCAGTGTAGTATCTTTTGGGACTGTGCCGCTTGATCCACTCTACACGTTCTACTGTCTCAAGGGTGTTTTATTCAGCAGAGTGTTTATTTATTAATACAATTACAAATACTTACCCCAGCTGCAGTTGCAAGTCTGCCCTCAAAGGTGTCTCTGTCAGAGCGCCCCCTGCTGTCTCTCAGAGTGTACAGACCCTCCAGGCTGCCAACCTGTCAGTACAGAAGCAAAATCTGTGGTCAGGTTATGAGACCTCAACTTTCAAGGAAAGCGTTACAGAGCACAACATTTGATGTAAGATTTAATTGGCTGAGTGCCTTATTGAAGGAATCTGCTAAAACACGGTGCCCTTTCCCCAGCAAAAAATAAAAAAATAAAATACTGTGGCAAAAACTGAGAGTATCAGATGCATTATACAAATCATAAACGCATTTCCATCATTACAGAGAAAGTAATACAGGTAGAGTCTGAGGGTCACACTGTCAAACATATGACGTATTCAGCCTTAATCACCCACAGGACCCTTTGTACAACATGATTTCAGCACATCCCTTTGGCCATCTGTCTTGTGTGGGTTTTCTGCTAGAGGTGGGCTGAAATCAAATAGCATACAGTTTATCTAACCTTATCCTGGGCTTTTCATTTCCAAGCCTTATAAACTCAATCGTATTGACCGCCTGGGAGAGTTAGGACTAACTAAGTGAAATCTACTCAGCAGCAATTGTGTGTGAGGCACACGTTATGTCTGTGTGTGTGTGTGTGTGTGTATGTGTGGCTTGCTGATTCTATCTTCCTTCACTTTCATTCTCTCTATTCTCTGTCCCTGAGGTGCATCAGGGCTCAGACTGCCTAGTAAATTGTCCCAAATTGAGTTCCTTCTTGCCGGCAGATACAGGCCACATCCCGACCGTTTAGAGCAAGACAGAGAGAGCGAGAGAGAGAAAACAATCACAGCACACATCACTCGTTTGAAAATGTTCTGTCTAATTTCTCTCTTTGCCTTTCTTGCCTACCCAGCCTCTGCCTTTCTCCCACTTTTTCGCTTCTCTGCTGATATCCCTGCTGCCTCTCTTTATTCTCTCGGCACATTATTCTTCTGCTTCTTCCTTTTCATATCATTCCCTGCGTAGCTTTCCTTGTCTCTGTCTGCATGACAGGTATACATCAACCTTTCCTTGCTAAGCTTGGCTTTCTCTTGCCTTTGATAAGTCTCTAACCCTGTGCTTGTTCTCATTCCCAAAATCCCTGTTACATTTTGCCATCTCTCCTACCAATAGCATTTCTCTTCCCTCTCAGTGTGCCCTTTTCTCACTTCTGTTTCTATCACTACTGTTCATCCCTCCTGTGCTCTTTCATCCCACCCTGCATGGTTGGCTGTACCCGGTGACATAGTACCCATCAGCACAGACCTCCTGGGTGGAGGAGTCTCACTCTGACAATAATCACACAGTAAGTTTATAACTCTGGCAGCCCAGCTGAGCTGAGCTGAACTGAACTGAGCACACTCCCCTGACGCTGGCACACTCCATTTAACTCAGCAGGTGGGCTGCAGGCTGGCTGGGCCAGGGATGAAGAATGAGACAGGGATGGGAATGACAGTGGGTTTTTGGGGATTGGAGGTACTGGGGGGCTGGTGATGGAGCAGTGACTGGAGACATACTGAAATGGGATGAGGAAGAATGGCTGCATCTGAAGCTGGTGCTGCAGGGGATGAAGAGGTGTACATTTCTGGGCTTTTGGGTTTGGCCAGAAAGTCGTTTTTTAAAAGAAGATGCTCATGTCACCATCCCTGCGTGGAGTAATAACCCCTCTCTATGTTCCCTGCTAGCTTTCTGTAAAATCCTTTTAGGGTGTTTATTTTTATACTGACAGCAGGGTGGGAGAAACTGTAAAAGCTACTATAAAATCAGCATTCCCTACTACCTAACTAACAAACTAAATAGCCTTAATCTTTGGTGGCATCAGTATAAATACATGAAAAGGTAAGCTTAAAAAAACTTTTCATTTTCTAGTAGTTCCTATCATTCTCAGCCCCAACGCCTGTTGTTGTAAAGGGCTATTTCTACAGTACAAAGTAATTGCAATGAGTAAACAGGATATTATTTCAGGAAAGACATACTACATCTTCCACTGTAACTATCCATTGTACTGGTTTTAGCAGCAAAACTTTCAAAGGCATATCATAAAACCTGTGTATGGCTAGACACCACTAAAGCTAAACAAGACAGGAAGCTTAGCTGTAATTTTTTTTTAAATTAATTAATTCCAAGCATGTAATAAAACAGAGAGAAAAATAAAACAGAGAAAAATAAAAATAAAAAAAATAAAAAATCAACATGTAACACAAAACAACCGAACCAATTACCATATACAACCAAAGATAGAAATTTATCTTGATGATGCTTAGTCATTACATGCTTTCAAGGGAGTAGAAAGAAGTAATACTTATCTAGTTCTACCCCTGGTAATCCAAACTATAACTGACACAACCCAAGTATTTAACTAAACAACTACACTCGTTAAATTCCCGCAACCACCAAATTACTACATTCCTTCTAACCACAAATCACATTTACATAATTAGAAAACAAATTATAAACAATAAATTATTCATATCCCACCCATAAATACACCGATAATATCTTAATAAAATCATTACACTTCCTGTATCCAATACCCAGCTATGCAGGCCTTTTTATATTTATTCTTAAATTGTTTTACACTTGTACATTGTTTTAAATCATCACCCAATCTATTCCATAATTTTACCCCACTCACAGATATACAAAAACTTTTCCTAGTTGTGCGTATGGCCTGAGTTATTTAAGTGGGGTGGCCCCTCAATCCATAACCACCCTCTCGATCACCAAACAGACCCCGAATACCACTTGGCACCAAATTATATCTGACTTTATACATAAATACAGCAGATTTGTATTTTACTAAATCAAAACATTTTAAAAATCCTGAATGTACAAATGATGAATTCGTATGATCCCTATAACCAAGTCCATGAACAATTCTAATGGCCCTTTTCTGTAGTTTAAATAATGAGCATAATGCGCTTTTGTATGTATTTCCCCAACACTCAACACAGTAGTCCAAATAAGGTACAAACATAGAACAGTAAAGAGTATGGAGTGACTTCTGATCCACAATATTTTTAACTCTTGCCAATATAGATATACTTTTAGCCAATTTATTATGTATATATTTAATATGAGGTTTCCAACAGATTTTATCATCAATATTTATGCCTAGAAATTTTGTTTCGTAAACTCTTTCTATATTGGCATCCCCCACCCTTACTTGAATCTGACGATTTAATCTTCCATATCCAAACAGCATGAATTTTGTTTTGTCCAGATTTAGTGATAACTTATTCCTGTCACACCATTTCTTCACCTTGTCCAATTCCACAGTAATCAGACCCAAAAGTTGCTGTAGGTCTTCCCCAGAGGCCCATATAGTAGTATCATCAGCAAATAGTACAAAGTTCAATAATTCAGAAACATTGCATATATCGTTAATATACAGTATGAAAAGTTTAGGACCCAAAACTGACCCCTGTGGGACTCCACATACTATATCCAGAAAATCTGATTGGTGCTCGCCCAGACTTACAAATTGCCGTCTGTTAGTCAAATAACTTTTTATCAGTTTTTCTAAGATTTTAGAGAATTGCGATAATAAAGAAATAGGTCTATAATTTGTAATATTATGTCTATCTCCAGATTTATAAAGCGGAATAACCTTTGCTATTTTCATACTATTAGGAAATTTTCCTGATTGAAAGGACAAATTAAAGATATAAGTTAGTGGTTTAGAACAACCATCAATTACCGATTTAATAATAGTCATGTTTATTCCATCACTGTCAGTCGATGTCTTATTATCACATTTATGAATTATATGTCTAACCTCCATTTCTTCTATTGGTTTAAGGAACATAGAATGCTGATTTTTTTCAATAAAATTAGCAATAGTGCCATAGGACACATCATTGTCACAAATATTCTTTGCTAATTCAGGCCCAGCATTAACAAAGAAGTCATTGAATTTATTTACTATATCCTCCATTTTATTAACCATCTTATCACCATCCAAAAAATAGTGAGGATAATTCTCCTTACCATGATTATTTCTGATGACCCTATTTAATATATTCCAAATATCTCTCATATTATTTTTATTATTGTCTAATAATTTTAAAAATACATGTACCCACAGTCAAACAATAGCCATACATGAAAATTTATGAGCAATTTCAAACCAACCACAACAAACACAAACACACAACACTCACACATCCTACATTGTAAGACCGAATAGTAAAAGTCTGTTAACTCAGAAATTCAAATAGCTATTGGGCCACAATGTTTTTGTGTCATTTCTACAAATTTGTAATTTCAAGTTTACACTTCTCATCTACTTTAAGTGGTATTTGTAATTTAAATATTTTAAATGAACCAGAGTGTGAGGTCACGTACGTAACTGCTCATTAACTGTCACCACACCATGTTTGTTCTGCTGGCATGGCCAGGAGAAATTTGTAGAAGACGTTTGTAGCTTGTAAACCACATGGTTATAATTCAAAGTTAAGACAGAAAAGATGTTTTTTCTTTCACAAATTCGTTTTGGGATTTTCAATGAGGATTTCTGAGCTGAAACCTGCTGTGATGTGTAGTAGTTTTCTCAACCTGATCGGCTAACTTTCTTCACCATGCTGACTGTATTGACCACCGTTATATTGATTTTCTCTTTGTGCACACTCATTTGGTGAGTTAACATAACAATTTATTACAATATTTTAATGTCTTTTGTTATAATGTTCTCCATCGAATGGATTTAGTGTCTGTCTCAGCAGTTTTACATATTTTATGCATATAAAAAGTGAGTTCTGAGCTAATTTATTCAGCCATTAAACATGAAAAGCAATTGAAAAGTGGGAGCCAGTGCATATAACGATGGTTACATACAGTAATCCAAGCTTCTATGAGTATAGGTGAGCAATCTAAGAGCTGTTGCTCTTGGGTTTATCCCTCGCGCACATGCAGTCCTGAAGCGGTTTCTTTAGCACCCTGTGCCCTGCACTGGACTGACCCCACCCAGGTCTGCTGTGGCCGTATAAAAGCCTGCATTACCTGAGCTCTACTCCCTATGCCAGCACTTTCACTTTAGCTGGCAGGGTTGGAGACAGCAGGGCTGCCAGTTTAGAGGGTTACGCATATACTCATAGAAGCTTGGGTTACTGTATGTAACCACCATTCTATTTCGTATAGTCTTCGCTCTGTAAGAGCTGTCGCTATTGGGATAAAAGTGCAGCTGGATGTAGTCAATGCTCCTTTGGCTCACCGCCACTCAAGAGCATTATAAACAACATCGCAGCTTGTCTTCATATCCCGCAATAGCAGCCCAAGTACAACACCCCCTCTCCTGCAACAGGCCTTGTCTGAGAAGCAGGTGCAATCATGCCCCAAATAGAACCTGACTGCCACTGTGAGAAAGGCAGGGATGGCTGTTATGCGTCATAACAGTCCCCGCTCGAGCGGGGTAGACAGAGGAGGATAAGTGCAGGGAAGGGCACACAGCGAGTGTGTGTGCCTGGTGTCAATGTACTAAAAACGGCTTGAGTTGTGAGAGCAGGCCGACATTAGTTATGCATGGTAACAATCAGATGCTCGAGAACAAAAACCAACAAACGAAAAGTGATGCTGGTAGCCAGCCATGTTTCAGAAGGCAGGGCCGGTAGCAGTTAACAGAAGTGCCGGAAGGGACGCACAGAGAGACTGTGTGCGCACAGTAAGGACACACACACAGCAATAGCTTTGTGTTGACAGAACAGTCAGACAATAGTTGCATTAGGTAACAGCCAGATGTCCAAGCGAATAAGGCCAGGCTAATGCAGCTGCCACATGCAGCATCATTGCCTGATGGCATGAGTGCACTCACCCATTGGGGGTAGCCTCCCGATCCCGCAGAACACTCAGTACTGAATGAGTAAGTGAAAATTCGGATGTGTTCCAAAGATAGAAGCGAGTAAAAGAACACGGGGAGGCCCAGGAGGCTGCTGTGCAAATGTCCTCCACTGCCATCCCCTTGAAGAGTGCTGTGGAGGAGGACATGGCCCTCGTGGAGTGAGTTCTGATGCCAGATGGGGGATCCCTCCCAGCTGACACTGTATGCCTGTATGATGGCCTCACACAACCAGTGAGACAGCCACTGCTTAGTCAAGGGCTTACCCAGCGAGTGCTCCCTGTAGTGCATGAACAGCTGCTGTGTTTGTCTGATAGCTGCCGTGTGGGCCACATAATGGGACAGTGCGTGCACAGGACAGAGGGCATGGAGCTGGTGGAAGAAGGCCACTGTCCAGGGAGATGACTCTGGATCTCAGGACAGATGAGCTGCCATCTTCGCAGATAGAGAGGCATGATGGTGAGACCGAAAGCAGGCAGAGCTCACCCACTTGTTTACCCAATGTCAGGGCTAAGAGGAGTGCTGCTTTCAGCGAAAGGTGTTTGAAAGAGGTCTGTGTTATGAGTTCAAAGGGGGGTCCCACAAGTGCGTGTAAAACCAGGGGCAGATTCCAATGGGGTGTCACTGAACAGACCACAGGCTGCTGTCTGACCATACCCCTCAGGAAGCGTTTCACCAGTGGGTGCGCAAACACAGATCTCACACCAAAACCCTCATGGCAGGACGAAATTGTCACAGCATAAGCTTCCACACTAGACAGAGTCAGGTTTCTGCCTACCAGGGTCCTGAATCGTGCATCCCTGTGCCATGGGAGCTGCCACAGCTCACCTGACAGCAGCTGCAGCAGTGTTGGAAACCACGCTGCACCAGTGTGCTCTGCGGCTATCAGGATGACGGCAGCTTGTCCTGTATGCGCGAGAGGAGATGCTGGATCACTGGGACAGGAGGAAAGGTGTAAAGGAGACCTCTGGGCCAAGAATGATGAGGAAAGGCATCCACCACTAGCGGAGGCTCATCCCGGGCACTCAGCCTTCCAGAGAACTGCAAACAGGTCTGCCACTGCTCGCACGAACCTGTCCCACGGCGCTTGTATGAGGCATGGATTCAGTTTCCACTCGCTTTGATGAGGCCCACCTTGTGACATTAAAACAAACCACAAACACAACAGCCGCAGACGGCCAGCCACATACACCGGTGCCACATGAGGTGCATGTTAGTGGTCCCCCCCTCTGTCCAATCAGACCTAGCGTACTGGAAGACCCCCAGCATCATGACAATGGGGGTTCCCCTCGGCAGAGTCACATCACACATATTGGTGTTCACAGACATGTCTTGCTTGGGTGGGGAGGCATATGCCCTGTCGCAGGTTACGGGGGGGAAATGGTATCAGACCCCATTCCCCCACATGAACTGTCTAGAGCTGGCCATGGTGCTGAAGAATTTTGCACTGATACTGAGGAAGAAACATGTGGCGGTGCAGTCGGACAACACAAGAGCCGTCACATATGTCAACTGGCAAGACAGTATTTGCTCTGCCTGCTTGCTAGAAATAGCACAGAGTTTCCTACTTGGGCCCACCAGAACCTGCGCTCTATCAGAGCCTACACATTCTGGGTGAGCAGAACCGCACCACAGATTTAATGATCTTTTGTTGACTGTGGATGAAGGAAGGGTAGGGTAGAACTTTATTGGTCCCACAGTGGGGGAATTCCAGTGTCCCTGCAGCAGTAAGGGACAAAAACAACAGAGAGCAAGCAACAAGACACCATAAGAACAGATACCACACACCAATCTTGATAGACAAATCCAGAAAGCACGGAAAAAAAAAACACAAAAGAGAAGAGAGCTACTGGAACGCGCTGCCGCTCCGTGCGGCATGTCTTAAAAAACACATTGAGAATACCCAAAAAACAAGACAGTACAAGCATTTCAAAAACAGCAAACACCACAAGGATCTCTTAAAAACAAATCAAGAATCTTAAAAACAATTCGAGAATACCCAAAAAAAGACAGTACAAGCATTTTAGAGAAAGTCAGGAACAGATACCGCTCTCACTCAAATCACAGACAGGGCAGTCTGTGGTCAGAGGGGGAGGGGTGGAAGTGTACGCATTCCTAGCATTAGCATACGGTATGGTCCAGAGTTTTATTGTTCTTTGTGTAGGAGGGTGGCAGAGAGGGGGAGGGAGGCATGGCATGGTCTGGGTCCCCAAGATAAGGATTAGGGCCTGCGGGTGCTGTGTCCGCTGAGACACCATGCACCTGCATGCAGTGGCAGAGCCAGCCCGGGGATCAGTGGAGAACCAGAGCAAACAGTCGGTGCCGCAACACAAGGGTCCCCCCGAGGCAGATTCGAAAGCTTGCAAAAAAGTACAAAACACGATGTAAATGCAATAAAAGTAGCATCCCTGGTAGCCCAGCTCCACAAGCGTTGGAGTACTATATACTGTATATAAGTATACTTTTAAAGCAGTTCCACCGCTATTTTGATTCTCTTAGACCTGTTGTATTCCGGTTCCTGGTACCACGTTAAATCTGAGAGACGAGGCAGTCCAAGTAGCTTCAAAACAGTGCTGGTTTATTCCATGAACACAGGTAAAAATTAACATTACACGCTCAGGTATCTTGCACCTCCAACATGCACGCAGGCAGCTGAAGGATGAAAGACCCCGAACCCAACATTATATCGCTTTGGGCTAACCCCATTCTACACAGGAACGTCAAACCATGACGTCTCCCGGTGCCAGCTTTGCAGCTGACCAGAGTCCGTTGATTGTGTGGTGCGAGAAAACGGTTTTTACACAGTTACAGGCTTTTCTAGAGGAAAATGGATATTGGAAAAGTTCCAGTCTGGTTTTAAGATGCACCATAGTACCAAATCAGCGCTGTTGTGGGTATGTAATGATCTTTTGTTGACTGTGGATGAAGGAAATACTGCTATTTTGATTTTCTTAGACCTTTCAGCTGCTTTTGACACAGTGGACCATTGTATTTTGTTGTCTCATCTGCAGGACTCCATGGTGTTGTTCTTAAATGGTTTGAATCATATTTGTCTGATAGGAGTTTTTCTGTACACATTGATGAGTTCTCTTCTTCTGTTGTTCCTCTGAACTGTGGTGTTCCTCAAGGATCCATCCTTGGGCCAGTCCTCTTTTCTTTGTATCTGCTCCCCCTAGGATCGATTTTTATGAAATATGGGTTGTCTTTTCACTGTTATGCAGATGATATTCAAATTTATCTGCCATTGAATGTCAAGAAGAGCAACTCATTGCAGACCTTGATGAGGGACATTAAGGCATGGTTATCACATAATTTCTTACATATTAATGAAAGTAAGAATGTGTTTTAATTGGTATCTCTGGTGTCTGGTGTCACTAATTCTGATATTCCTAGCTATTTGGCCCCCTACCTGAGGCCTCATGTGAGGAATCTTGGGGTAGTATTTGATGGTGCTCTTAAGCTGGATGAACAGATAAAATTTGTGGTCAAAGCCAGCTTTTTTCATCTGAAACGTCTGGCTAAGATTAAACTTTCTTTCTTTCTGTTAGTGATTCTGAAAAGGCAATTCATGCCTTTATTAGCTCTAGACTTGATTATTGTAATGCACTGTATATTGGCATTTCTCAAGCCTTATTTCCCGGCTCCAGTTGGTCCAAAATGCAGCAGCTCGTCTTTTGACTAATACCCGGCATCATGAGCATATAACTCCAGTTCTTGCCTCAGTCCATTGGCTTCCTGTTCATTTTAGGATTGATTTTAAATTGTTGATGTTTGCCTATAAGGCTGTACATGGTTTAACACATTCTTATATCTCTGAGCTTGTGCATTTTTATGCTCCTGAAAGGACACTTAGGTCTTCAAACCAGTTGTTGCTGAAAGTACCAAAGTCCAGACGGAAACATTGCGGAGACCGAGCTTTTTCAGTTCGGGCTCCTATACTGTGGAATGGTCTGCCACGAGATATTAGATCTGCTCTGAACCTGACTGTTTTTAAATCACTTCTCAAAACGCATTTGCATTCACTGGCTTTTAACAATGTTACTGATTGATATATTTGTTTTGATTATGCATTTTTGCTGTTATTTTATTGTGTAGATGTTTTATCTGGTTTTATTTGAGTTGTGAGAGCAGGCCGACATACAGCTAGTGGTCCCTCTCAGTCTCCTGAGAGGGACCACTACATGACTGGCTGACATTGTGCCCAGTAAGCACATCACAGACAGGGCCATCACCATTGTGCGGGGAACGATGAGCTGCAGGAGGGATGGAAGCGCCTCCTGCCTGGCAGATGACAGTTTCAACCTCATGCTGAGGGAGTCCAGATAAATTATTGTCTGACATGACAGCAGCAAAATCTTTTTCCAGTTCACTACAAACCCCAGCTGGGTCAGGTGTTGGACCAACTCTGCCATGTGAGATGCAGCCTGCTGTCTGGAGGGCCCCATCAGAATCAGTTTGTCCAGTAAAAGGACTCTGATTCTCTTTCTGCACAATGGTTCCAGCACCGTCTCCATGCACTTCGAAAATGTGTGCGGGGCCAGAGAATAACCGAAAGGCAGGTGGTTGTATTGGAACCATGCAGCTTGGAAAGAGAAGTGCAGGAATTTCCTGTGTTTGGGGACAGGCACATGAAAGTACGTATCTTTAGGTTGATGGATGTGAATCAGCCACCCAGACGTACACACTCCAACACCTGCTTTATGGTGAGCATGTAAAATGATCTCTTCACTATGTATTTGTTGAAGGGGGACAGGTTGAGGATGGGCCTCATTTCACCCGACTTCTTGGGGACCAGGAAGTAGCGCAAATAGAAGGCCTCGTACTCCTGACCAGGCGGAACCAAGGAGATTGATTTTTTGTACAATGAAATTCTTACTTCAACGTCCACATGAATGCCACCTAATACAAGTGAAATATAAAGTAGATGAGCAATAACACAAATCTAAATAGGCAGTAAAATCATAAATCTAAGGCACTTTAAAGCAGCAAGTGAAGGAAGCAAATGAAAATACAACAAGAACACAATATAATGCAGAAAGAATATATGCTACATGGGAGCCGTGGAGTGTAAATAGTCAGGAGTGAGTGTGCAATTGTGCATGTGCAAAATGAGTATGTAAACAGTACAGATGGAATTACATGAGGCAGATCCTGAGTCAGCTGTTTAGGAGTCTGATGGCAGAGGGAAAGAAAGAGTTTTTCAGTCTAGAGGTCCTGCATTTCACACTTCTGAGCCTCCAACCGGAGGGCAGGGGTATGAACAGTCCATGCTGGGGGTGGGTGGGTGGGGTCCTTGAGGATGGAGGCAGCTTTCCTACGCACCCTGCAGTGGTAAATGCTCTGCAGAGAGGGCAGTGGAGTCCTGGTGATTTTCTCTGCAGACTTTACCACTCTCTGCAGGCGTTTGCAGTCCATAGCAGTAGTGCTGCCATACCCGACAGTGATGCAGCTGGTCAAGATCTGTTGGGCCGGTAGGCATACTGCAGGGGGTCCAGGGTGTCCGGTATACTGCTCTGAATGCGGGCCAGCACCACTCTCTCAAAACACTTCATGATAATTGGGGTGAGTGCCACCGGCCTGTAGTCATTCAGGCAGGTGACTGGGCTCTTCTTGGGAAGGGGGACGATGGTTGTGGTCTTAAAGCAGGTGAGAACAATGCTCTGGCTGAGGGAGAGGTTGAAGATGGTGCTGAGAACATCAGCCAGCTCGCTGGCACATGCCCTGAGAGCCCTACCAAGGATGTTGTCCGGTCCTGCCGCTTTGCGGGGGTTGATCTTCCTCAGGACTGTGCGTACCTGGCCTGGTGAGACAGTTAGTGGAGGTAAGGTGGGGGGTTGGGTGGTCTTGGTGTGTGTGTACCTCCTCTCTGTGTTGTGGCTGGAGGTCTCAAAGCGGGTGTAGAAGGTGTTGAGGTCATCCAGCAGGCTGTCTGTGGAGCTGATGATGCAAGCACGCAGCATGTGGCGCACCTGACATCCAGGGCTTCTGGTTGGGAAACCTCCTGACTTGTATCGTGGGCACAATGTTGTCAGTACAGGTACTAATGTACCCGGTCACATACTCAGCATAATCCTGTACGCTGACAGAAAAGTCCTCCACGGTGGCTGCATCTTTAAACACATCCCAGTCTGTCTGGGTGAAACAGTCCTGCAGGGTGCCTTCAGCCTCTGGGGTCCAGAGTTTAAATTGTTTGGTGACAGGGTTTGTTTGTTTGTTTCAGTCTTTGCCTGTAAGCTGGATACAGGAACAAAGAAATGTGGTCCGAGCGTCAGAGGAGGGGGTGGAGTGCACCCCTGTATGCACCCCGTATATTACTGTAAACATGATCCAGAGTGTTCTTGCCCCAGGTGGGAATGTTCACAGGTTGGTAATATTTGGGAAGTACAGAAGTAAATTGCACTGGTTAAAGTCACCTGCAGCAATAAATATAGCGTCGGGGTGCGCTGTCTCTATCATGCTGATGACGTCATGGAGTTTGCTGAGAGCCGTTGAGGGATTAACTCTTTGGCTAACATACACAGCAGCCAGAAACACAGCACTATGCTCTCTTGCTAGATAATAGGGCAGGCATTTCAGCAATAAAAAATCTACTTCTGGTGAACAGTGCTTATGAACAATCCGTACATCTCCACACCACGAGTTATTGATGAACACACACACACCGCCTCCTTTTACCTTCCCTGAAGCAGCAGTGAAATCTCCCTGATGTATAGAGTGGGTCTCTAGCTGAATCGCGGAGTCTGGAACTCTGTCAGAAAGCCAAGTCTCGATGAGAATTAGAGCACAGCATTCTCTTATTTCTCGTTGTGTTGTAATCCTAGCCCTTAGCTTGTACAATTTGTTTTCCAGATACTGTACGCTAGCTAGGAAGAGGCTGGGTAGTGGTGGTCGGGTACCGCAAGCTTTTAGCCTAGCATGGAGCCCTCCTCTCTTGCCCCGTCTGCATCTCCGTCTGCGGAACGCTGTCCTGGGGTCAGCCTGCTCACTCGTGCTTGGTGCTTCAGGGCTTTCCTTGGGGTGATGGTGGTTGTTGTTGTTGTTGCGGGAGCAAACAATGACTTGTAGCTCTGGTGGTATGAAACCAGTAAATTCCCAGTGGCTGTGTGAGTTGGCGATATCCAGCAATGCCTGTCTGTTGTATGTTAGCAGTGTATGACATTTGTGCAGTGCAGAAAGAGTAAAAAACACACAAAAAAGAAGATTACGAGGAAAAAGCCGGCATTCGAGAGAAGAATGCGAAAACACGTCTGCCTGGGGGGCGCCATGATGTAGCATATGAGATAGTTTAGGAGTTACAGGCTCTCTGTTCCTGTCTTCAGGTGGTGGACTCTGATGAACCAGACATCGGTGACATTCCAGTTGGGCTCCTGTCACTCAGTATTAATCTTCAACTTAAAGTTAGATAGTGTTACAGGTCAACTTGAGGAATTATTGTTTGAACTGGATGTGGCAAATGCTTTGCCATACTGTTTATATCGCAGTAGCCATTTCTTTGGTTCTTTGGTATTGTAGTTATATTAGGTCATTATGGGCAGTGTAATAAATCAATATACAGAAATATTTATGGCAATATTGATTTTTACATGATTTTAATGTTTAGTGATTATCATGACTTACAAATTTCCACCTCAGGTGTCATGTGCCTTGTCTTTGTAAGGTATTTAATTTGCTGAATTAATCAAACAGACCATCTGGTTATTTCATCCATAAAGAGTTTCTTCATTGATTTTCCATTGATTGCTGCATTTAATAGGCCATTAGCTGCCGTGTGGTAAATAAATGAGCAGAATAGTGAAGGCATATACACTGGATTTTTGTTTTTTGTGCCTAGTTAAGTTTGTGACTTATCATATGTGAAAAAAAATCATCATGATAAATATAATGAGAAATGGGGATTGTATTTATACATTCAACTTCTGGAAGTGACAGTTTACAAAACTCTTCAGGCCATTTCCCAAGGCATTGTTGCACTGTTTCACTGTTGTTGAAGAATGTATTTCCATTAGCCAAACTGTATTTATTGTTGATGTTTGGTTAAAGTTATGGTTACTTAATAAATGAGAAACATGCATTTGAACTGTGTGTTAACCTGTATTTTAATGTATAGTCCAGTGTGTGTATTTAGGGATCTTGAGTTAAAGCTACTTAACATAATTTATGTAATCAGTTTCAACAAAGAATTTAATTTCACTAATATGCAATTTTAAGTCAAAGGTAAGCAAAGTTTTCAATTACGAGAGAGTGTGTACAGCTTCATGAAACTTAAAAACTTTAAGATAACATTAAAGAATTGCTTATTGAGAAATAAAATAGTTTGTTATAGGTTATAGAAATATTTAAGTTAGCTATACTGAAATTTGAAAAAAGAAAATACCTAGTCCAAAGTATTTCTTTAACTTAAATTTGTAAGTTAGTGACGTTTAAAAATACCTATTAGCATGTACATAATAAAAATGCTTTCCTTAGCTTAAAAATTGACATTTGTTGCAATTAAAAATTTCTATGTTCAAAAAATATTTTGAGCCAAATTAACTTATTGGGTTTTACAGTGTAGTGCCCTGCCAGAGATGGTTCACAGCAAAACAATATGAGGCCAATCAGGCGACCATTGGTATGGCTCTCCCCCTGCTAATGAAGGCACTTTGAAAAGGTAATCTAATTCACCAGCAGCAATTAAGGCTGGGAGCGCCTTGTCACTATCAATTATCTGCTCCTTCATTCATGTTCTCCAGAGCGGACGCTGAGCCTGCCTGACACGCAGTGCTGTCGGACAAATCAACCCCATCAACCAGCCAGCCACTGAGAACACCAATCATGGGAGTGTTCAAACACGCACACACAGAAGGATACATACTGTACGCTTGAATCATTGCAGCTTGGCATGAACTGGGATGTCCTGACTGACTACTCTCTGCTTGGAGGATCAATAACCTATAAATAGTACATACTAAACCCTACACACTGATGCAGATGTAACATCCATCAAATATAGATTAATTTTGGTTTTGATTTGTTTTGCGTTGTTTTCTTTTTAATAACGTACAGCTATTTTCATCTTAATAGCCAACATGCAACCACAGAAGTTTATAAAAAGTCTAAACCCCAAATTTGAACCAAAATTTAGAGCCTTCATGTCTTATGGCCAATGCTCATGATAAAGTACTGAGACACAGCACTTTTACCGCAATCCACGTGTCGAAGTGTCCTTGGGCAAGTCACTGAACCCCCCAGTTACCCCCAATGGTTAGAGCCGTTGGTTGAGATAGCTGCCATCGGTTCTGTACCGGAAACAAATTCCTTGTGTGTAACATACTTGGCCAATAAAGGTGATTATCCTTATCCTATAATCTTAATTATGGCGGCACAGTGTTGCAGTGGTTAGCACTGCTGTCTCAAAGCAAAAATGTTCTGCGTTCAAAGCAGATGACAAGGCCTTTCTGTGTGGAGGTTTCATGTTCTCCTCGTGCCTGCATGGCTTTTCTCCAAATACTTTCTCCAAATACTTTCTTTCATATGAAATCAGTGCTTCGTCAACATCTTGATTATTAGTGGTTCAAATACAATTATGAAAGTTCAGAGGAATGCTTTTTCCAAAGCATGAAATGAAGACTGAACCTGTGACACTGATAGAGTATGTATGGAGGCACGGAACCATGACCTGTTGTCCTCTGTTGGAGGACAACTCCGCACTTTAACTAAATCTTCAGACTCCAGACAGAGACATAAGCTGACAGAGGGGACTATTCAAAATGTTCTCATCAGGCCCTTGATTGCTCAGCTGAACCTCACCAACACATAACCTTGGCCCAAAGCATTGATGAAGAGGGGATTAGCATGACTGTACTGGTGCTGTAAGAAGAGTGCTGCTAAGAAAAATATCTGGCACTGTGTTGCTGCAGGAAATCAAAAATCATGGGTACTGACAGACATTTATGATATGTGAAAATCTATTTGATGTCATTTAAAGTAGAAAAGATTCAATAAAAATGAAAAGATTATCACAGTAAAATGTAAATCCAAGTATCCAACTAATCCAACTATCATTACCAACTGATGAATTTCATCTTACCTGAAATAAATCAATAGACTAGATCTGGATTATGAATTGGTCATATTGTGTATATTAAGGATAGCAAGTTATAGAGTTAAAGACAATGGAAGAAGAGATGCTGCTGTGCTCAATTTTGGATTTAACAAAAGACTGGATTATCAAATAACATGCTCTCATACAAGCAATGGCAGCTTATTTATAGTGTAACTAGATTTCTCCAACTGATGAATGGAGTAAAGAAAACAATAGCCCTGCCAGAGACAGGGTGCTGAAGACTTCCTAGAATATACAGATGCCACTGCCACAAGAAAAACTGAAAAAAAAAAATAGAATAAAATTAGCAGTGAGAGTCACTGCCTTTTGAAATAATTCAGATCAGGCACATTTCCAGATGTTTGTCTAAGTTCATGTGTAAGATTAACTGTAAAAGAAGCTGTAGAAAACAGGAATTGTCAATCTACCTGCCCTCTGTTAAAAACTGCACTTCAGCACACTGCAAAAACACAGTTGCTGACCAGCAACAGCCATGCATTTACAGTAAAATGGTCTTATACTTGTGTAGTGCTTTTCTAGCACACTCAAAATGCTTTCACAGTACTTGGCCATTCACACACCAGTGTCATCACTGGGAGCAACTGGGGGTTCAGTGTTTAGCTCAAGGACAATTTGACATGTTGACTGGACAAGCCAGGAATCGAACCGCTAATCCTCTGGTTAGGAGACAACCCGCTCCAATTCCTAAGCCACAGCCACCCCCAGCCTTCTGTATTTATGATCCAAAAAATATTGCAAACGGACAATGTACTAATAAAATTAACAACTCTCTCAAAGACCTGTATGTCTTTGGACTGTAGGTAAAACCTTACAGACATGCACATTCCACACAGGAAGTGTCCAGCAGTCACTGCATTCAAATGCAGGATATTTGTGCTGCTAAAAGGCAGTCTCATTGAATATGCAGTACACAGGAGACTATGATAGAGAAACAAAAATTCTACAATTATGAATTCCCTTTGGATCAGCTACAGAACTGACTACAACTGCTGAGATGAGCAATTAATGAGGCACCCATAAGGAGTAAATATTGGACTTGAGCATTTTGGAACCCAACCAAAAATCACTTGCAATTATGTGAGTTGGAAAGCAAGGTAAAAGAAATAATTCAATTTAGAAAATAAAAAGATTTTTTATTATTTTTATATATTGTTATTATATTTTATGTTAGAATCTACCTGAGGAACAAGTGCAGCTACAGAACAAAACTCTGTGGTACTGTACACTGTTCACTTGGCTGAATACTGTGTTGACTGGGACATCAGAAGAGCAGATCTTCCATTAGATTCAGGATATAAACCAGTTACAAAGCTGTATGTGGAGAGCAACTGAAGGCTCAGTTGCTCTCCACATACAGCTTCACAACTACTCTGCTGGTTTCTCTTTCAGCTGCAACAAAGGACACTAAAAACTCAGCATTGCCCAAATTGTTTTTCCAGTGATATTAATCATAACTTGAATGTGTTGATTTTTATTTAACTGCAAAAGCACAAGAGTCTAATACTGAAAAATTTTGGTTGCTAAAAACTATTTTTAAACTACAGCTGCAGTATGAGGCAGTATTTTTGTTATATTCAGTGTCAATGATTTCTCCAGATTTAGTATTAACAACACAGTGTTATTACATATTTACCTCATGTGTGTATTTTGTTTTGATTTTCACCTGTTTTTCATTTTGATGTCTATAGATAACAAATGCTCCCTCTTCAAGTGTCGAATCAGATTATCTCACTGCACAGCTTATGACTGAGAGGCGCAAGGATCAAAATTCAAAACAACTCACTTGACAAAGAAGAAGATTTAAGACATGGAGGAACACAGAAGCAAAACAAGAGCCACAGTCATTATCATACCAATTCTGTCTTTTGTTCCTTAATGCCTGTTTATTTCATATTTTGATTCTGTGTGTGTTTATACTCTTTAATTTGCTGTTATTTTTTTGATGACAGGTTTTGAAACTTTGATGATTTTTTTTAGCTCCCTTTACCTTTTGTTGATGGTAAAACTGTGCACCTCTACCTCAAAAATTACCTAACAATAATCTATGTTTAATACAATGAAGCATTTAGTGTCAGGAAGCGGCTGCTGGAGGACCGGCCGTGACGGTGGCTGAAGGACCGGCTGCTGGAGGACCGGCCGGGACGGTGGCTGAAGGA
>NW_018127970.1:1172335-1173122 GCF_001952655.1 Monopterus albus | reverse complement strand
GGCAGCAGCCCACGTGGGATCCAGAAGTGGGAGACTGGCGTCGTTGCCAACCCACTCAAAGGCCGGGAGCAGGAGAGTGGCGTCGTCACTGATCCATGCGGGATCTGGAAGCGGGAGAGTGGCGTCGTCGCCGACCCACTCGAAAGCTGGGAGTGGGAGAGTGGCGTTGTCGCTGACCCACTCAGGGGCAGGAATAGAAACAGGGTCGAAGGCGGCTTCGGCGCGCCAGCCAACCCGCTCAGGGGCAGGAGGGCACTGTCACCATCGGCGAACCCCTCAGGAGCAGGGAACAGGAGAGGGCTTTGGCGGTCCAGCCAAGCCCTACGGGACCAGAAACAACCATGTCCGTTAGCATGTCCTCGTCAGCACACTGTAGACCTGGTACCCTGGCGGGGATGCTGTCGTCAGCTCACCTGGGTTTCTCAGTTTCAGCAGGGATGTTTGGGTAACAATGCCAAGGGGCAGACTCCGGGGTGGTGTCAGCGCGCCGGCCGAACCTCTGGGAAACAGGTACTGGAACAGGCTGTGACTGTGGAGGCGGCTGTGGAGATGGCCACCGCAGGAAACCTGGAGCTGGGACCTCCTGTGGAGCATTCGCTGTGATGCACAGGGTGGTGGTAACCTTGGTCGGGATGTTTCTGTCGGCGCACTGAAGGTACGAGGCTTCAGCAGGGACACTTTCATCGGCACACCAGGAACCTCCCCATGCTGAAGGAACGTTGACCACAAGAGTCTTCACTACAGGAACTGGCTGCAGCTTGCCGCGGCTCAGAGGAGTGCCGTGGAG
>NW_018127970.1:1157862-1172318 GCF_001952655.1 Monopterus albus | reverse complement strand
CAGAGGACTCCATGAGTTGGAGGTTGTAGTGTTGGTAGCAGAGCTTGCTAAGCTTCTGCCCCAACTTCGCAACATCGTCGGGTGTGTCCACAGGGTCCATGGTTATGTGTGCAATGGTGGGTGTGTACGGCAGGGCTAGTGATTGGCTGGCTCCGACGTCCTCGCTGGCTGAGTACATGTGGCCAGATTGTACTGTCAGGATCGGCGCGTGAAGCTGCCGATAAAGTTGTGGTGAACTCAATTAAAGTGCCAGACAAGGATACGTGAAAACAGTCTCTTTAATGAGAGCTCTGACAAGCGAAACAAAAAACGATACAAGACATGGTGTAAACATAAAACGCACTTACAGGTCGGTTCATACAGTCCAGGATCAGAGCCAGCAAACACATACATCAAAGAAATCCAAAGTTCGCGGTCCAAAGGGAAGTCCGTTAAGCCGATACACATAGAAGCAGTCTGAGTAGAAGGGGCAGGCAAAACACGGTGGTCCAAAAACAGAAATCCGGGGTCAGATACTAAAACGCCAGGTAGGATATAATGCTGGAAAGTTAGAGCTGGAGTCTAGAACAATCTGGCAGGGGACTGGTGGGGGTAGGCTGCTTATAATGTGGTGAAAGCAGGTGCAACCAATCGGGAGCAGGTGAAACTAATGTGAGTGATTATTAAAGTAAAAAGACCGAAACTGAGGCGAAACAAAAACAGGAAGTAATGTCAAAATAAAAGCACAACAGGAAGCAATGGAACCGAATCATAACATTTAGAATCACATCACAAAACACGATGCCAACATTAATGACTACTGCCCATTACAAATGAGCAGAGCCAAAACTGATATGTTGCTATTTTTCTGAACTTCTTACTGAAATTAATTTTCAGTATGAAACAGAAAAAAATGTAAATGTCACATCTGAAAAGCTGTAACCAGTGGTTTCAGCAGAAGGTAAATTTAATACTGATATTAATATAGGCTTTGCGGCTGAACCAGCAGCACGTTGTGCTGCGCTAACAGTTTGTTCAGGTTAACTGAGCTGACCAGATGCAACAGTAGTCTACATTTGAAAAACAGATTTGATTCAGTTATTTGTAACTTTAATCCATCAAACAGTAACAACACAGGAATGTCTTGGTGGATGGAAAGAAACACAAGAATGAAAAGACAGGTTCAAGAGCAGTCTGCTACTTAAGTGTAATTTGCTGTTGTTGCTTGAGGCTAACCAATACACTTTTTAAACAATAGAATATACTGTACTGAGTTTGAAGAGGTTTATTGCCATAAAATATTTATGCCATAATCTAATCATTAGTGCACAAGCAGTTCTCTCAGAGTCCAGACATCTACACTCCATGTGGAACAACTTTGTGAAGTGTAATAATACAAATAGCACCATCTTATATTGATCTAATGTGTGTAAATAAACTGAACAAGAAAACAAACAAAAAATCCTTTTCAACATTGACATCTCTTTGACAAAGCAAACAAACGTTGTTTTCTCTTCCAGATTATACTATTATAAAAGCAATGTTACAGGTAAAGTGAATAATGGCCCTTTGGTATCAGAGGACATTAATCAGATATTTCACTCTCACATACATGTGACATACTTTCATATACTACTGAAATTTCTTGTATATGCTACTGTAATTGTTCACTCCTTTCCCTTCCCTTCCCTTTCCTTTCTCTTTTCCATTGACTGCATAACAGTCATGAATGTATTAACCACAACGTTTGGTCAAAGTTCCCAAGAATGGTGCTGGGATCTAAAGTCTTTTTGGCATTTTGGCCAGACCATGTTGCTACAAGCTTCATGTTCATCACATGATGCACACTGGCCCAAAAAGCAGTTTCCCCAATCATTGGAAAAGGATAGGCTGTAAAACTGTGAACACATTTTTCAGAGCATCGCAAACTCCACAGCATGACTATTTTATTATCAGAATTCAATCCACTAGGTCCAATATCATTTCGAATGTCTAGAAGAGCCATAGGATATTTTTATTTTTATTTTTATTTTTATCAGAACATGATTTTTATGGCTGGAGCATGGATATTTTTAGTTGTGTCCCATTGAACAACTTCCATACAAATTAAATAGGTGCCATCTTGTAATCTGGAATTCAATCGTCCTTAATACACCAGTGACTCTTACATATTAAATGGAAATGGGACAGTGGATCAACAACATGTCAGAACTACACAAAGACACTTCTGGACTACAAATACCTTCTGTTTCAAGTAAAATCACTTTCATATAAAAAAGAAATTACTCATACTTACAGTACACTACTCACATTATACAAAACATTACTTAAAATAATCTCTAGGAGACAGAATGCGTCTCCTTCCTGAGCAGTATGATGGCTGTGTTGTCCCATGGTGTTTATACTTGCGTAGTATTGTTTGTACAGATGAATGTGGTACCTTCAGGTGTTTGGAAGTTGCTCCCAAGGATGAACCAGACTTGTAGAGGTCCATAATTTTTTCTGAGGTCTGATTTTTGATTTTCCCATGATGTCAAACAAAGAGGTACTGGGTTCATCCTCCTAGATTTAACATCTTCATCTTTGGGCTACATTTGGGACATATTATTAACATCTTTCAAGTGGCAGCTATACACTGTGTGTGCTGTGAAGCACCAGGCTTTAAGGGAAATCTGTAACCCGACACACAGAGACGGACACTACAACACCATTCACCAGGTACAGTCACTGTAACTGAGTAGTCTCATTTATCCCAATACCCCAATTACAAATTCATTTACAGTATATGTTACTATACTTAGATTGTTACATGTTGGTAGTAATAGAAACCTCAGTACAAAAACAAAACACAGTACATTTTCATTATAGAGGTCAAAAACAAGTATCATCATAAGCCTGATGTGTAGTGCCTCTGATGGCAGTTCAGCAGAGATGGACTTTGAATCATCTAAGATCGGAAAACATCCACAGGAGCTGTGTGCCCCACTGCTGCTGACGGCCTCCAACAGACAAACAAATAGAGCAGAGAGAAACAGACGCCAAGGGAGGGAGGAAGGGGAGAGCATGAAGAATAAACAAAAACAAACACATCAAGACATCAAGACATCAAGAGTCATTGAAGCTGTGTGTGAGAGCCACGTGAGGCAGCCCACCCTATGGAGAAAACAGCAGCTGGTGTGTACACTAACAGCCCTACAGGGGCTGTGGCCTCCACAGCCCTGACTATGGCGAAGGAGAAAGGAGAGACAGGAGGAGGGCTGGATGATGAAGGCCAATGCTAGGGGCTAAATGGGGTGAGTAGTTAAGCCTTGTTGGTTACAGTATTGGCAGGAAATGCAGAAGATGGGAGGGGGTGAGTGGGGTTCAATTCATTTAGGATTGAGTGTTCGTTTATTTAGCAGCTATTTTACAGGAGGATTCCAATATAGCACAACTTGGATCTAATTTTATTTGGGAATATGGCAACATACTGTATGTAAGAAGGAGCCCAACAAACCACAAAACACGACAAGACAGATGTTCATACAGGTTTGAAACAAACCCTCACAAATGTTTAAAAAGGCGCCATGGTGCTTGCTTGATTTTTTTTTTAACAGTCCAGAACCAAAATAGATTCAATTCTTACATATCAGATGTTAGAACCAGGCACTGTTTGACACGTTTTTGAAAGGTTACAGAAATGATTAAATGATTATGCAAATAGTTTTGTTAATTTTCTATCAACTGACTAATCGATTAATCGACTAATTATTGTAGCAAATATGAAAGTAACAACTCAAGTTTACTAACTTTTTTACAATATCATTAATTGACAATATAGCCATGTGTTTAAAAATGCTGTGCCCATTACCAATGAATGTATCAGTGTGATTCTTTACATTATGTGGGAATTAGTTAAGTATTACACAAACAGAAGTACTGCATTTTCTCCCACATACTTTGGTTACCACATTCAAAGTCCAAGCGGCTACAGGCTTGCTTTCCGTCTGTCATGTGTCCCTCTCAGCTACGAACCAGCAGCCAGAATAAAATCCACTCTCTATCTTAAGCACCATGAAAGCTCACATATTAATTCAACTGTGAAAAATAATTCTTTTTTTTTAGATGAATATAAATCCACAGTGATCTGCTATTTGGAAATGAAGACTGACAGACCCTGAAGTCTACTGTCATACCGCACAGGTTTGGACTGGACTCTCAAAAATGTTCTCAGCTTCATATTTTGGGTAAGAAATGGAAATTACTGAAAGTGAAGAAGACGATACACTCGACAGCAGCAGTAACTAACAACCATGCCAAAAGGTTCATGCACCAAGCTGCTAAAAAACAACCACTTCATAAAATCTATTTACTATCACTTGTCTGTCTCTAAGCTTATTTTGTAAATCCATTCCAAACAAACTCCAACGGCAAAGCTTAACAACCTCACGTGAGTGTTTGTGTGCTTCTACTACCACTCCCTGCTCTTGTCCACCATCTTCCTTTATCTTCTTTATCTCTCTCTCATTCCTTCTCTCTCTCCATTTCAATATTGAAGAGAGTTTTATTAAGGGCTAGACTCGGGTGTGCTGAGGCGCTCTCAGTAATTTTCCTACAAAGTGCTTTAATCCATCACACGGCCAACATGTGGCCTTTGCAGCCATACATCATCTCAGCTCAGAGAGGGAGGGAGGGAAGGAGAGAGAGAGAAAGAGAGAGGGGGAACAGTTGTATCATTTCTGCTCCCATCCCCCCTCACTCCTTCCTTCCTCTTCTTCTTCTTCTTTAATACCTTCTTCTCCCACGACAGTTTCCCACCTGGGAGGGAAACCATATTTTCTCCATACATTCCTCAGTCAAGTCCTCTCTCCATTTACAAATGAGAGTGAGGTATGAGCACGGACGGAATGAGGGGAGGGCTTAAGCAAAGAGAGAGAGCATAAATGAAAGAGATGAAGATAGGTGAGAGCAAATGAGTGAGTGAGTCAACGTGTGAGGCTGAGAGAGAACGAGAGATATAAGGAAAATGGAGAAAAGCCTACTGGAACAAAAATTGATGATAGGAAATCTGTGTGTGTGTGTGTGTGTGTGTGTGTGTGTGTGTGTGTGTGTGTGTGTGTTGTGCGTGTGTGCGTGCCATATGTGCAAGGTGTGTGCATCTGTACTTGCATGAGGAAATAGAAATAGGCAGAGAAGAGATGAGGAGAAAGAAACAAATGCGCTGCTTTTCCCAGTATGCAGCTGGTGCAGCGTTGCCCTCTGCATTGCCCCCGGCCAACACCTGCCTCCATTTTGCTCCCTCCACCCTCTTCGCACTGAGGAACAGCAGTGAACTCTGGGCCCCCTGACTAATGGAATGGGCCCTCGCTCCAAACCATTAGAGGACTGGTGTCCCCTTTGTTGCCCCTGGGTGCCCTACAGTACAGAAAAGGGAAAGGAAGGGCTGAGGGAGAAGATGGTGGCATGTCAGCCTTTTCCCTTTTGCCAAACATACACACACAAACACACACACACACACACACCTGGTTATAACATAACAGAATGTAGTAATCCAGCCAGAGTAAGGTATGACACAGCTTCTAACTGAGGCTATTTTTGAGGGGATATTAAAAAATCTGAATCAGGTGTAGAGCTACGAGGTTTCAGAGAAGTAGACCCCTGAACGTGTATGACAGCAGCCCCGGCTGATCGGGAAGCATTTGTGTGATTTCATTTAGCTGGTAAATCCAGTGCTCTACCTCAATCACATCTGCTTTACTCAGATGGAAAACACACCTCGAGTGTACAGAGGGAGGGGAGAGGAGGAAGGGTGGAGGAGTGAAGCAGACTGGGGATTGAATCTCTCGATGAGCTGATATCAGACATTGAGCCAAGCTGTGCATGGGTAATGTTATGCTAATGACATGGTAATGATATGGTAATCTGCCGGCAGTATTCCACCTCACTGGAGAGAAGAAGAATCTGGGAGGCTTTTCACCATTGGCTGGAGACCAGGGACTTCCTGGTGTCAGAGTTCAAGACAAAAACCCTGCACACTAAAATGTAACCCGGTCCCCACAAGGAGAGCCATACAAGCACACATAGATATACATACACAGGTACCTCATTCTTGAAGCAGCTAAACTAAAAACAACACAACACATAGATCTAATCTTTCTCTAAGCGGATTTGCAGACTCTTAAGTAAGCAAAAAATAATACATGTAAAAATGTTTCAGCATGTGATGCAGCTTAAAACCAGGCTGCTGTATATGCCTGCAAGCTGAGACTTTATTTTTAATCAGTGTGTAATAATCAAATCACTGCTCTGTTGTTCTGCAGTGGTATAAAGTGAAAGAGAACATCATCTGTTTTAGATCGCGATCAGGTTATGTTTTTCCTTTGTTGCCGTGCGTGAAACCCTGCACCTGTAATGGCTGCCATTACCTGTGTAGCCAGAGCAAATCTTTCTGTCTGGCATGTAATGATTGCATTACACCACCACAGCCTTGGCTGGAGATGAGACCCACCATTATACAACAGTAATCTTTGAATCCATATCAGTCATACACCATAATAATTACAGCCAGGAGCTTTGGTGCATTTGTTGGGGGTGTTTCTTCACTGCTCCATTTCACTTCACCTCATTCTATTCTGAATGAGCTGATTTACCCTCTAATTTAAAGAACGGCTGACAAACTATAAGCAAATTTTAAACATTTCTCAATGAGCAAAGGGTAAGACGAGTGAAAGATAAATATGGACAGATCAGGTCTCTCTTTGACACATTTCAAAATCATAAAGACTGATGTGAAATGCTTCAGCGCGTCTACTACCAAAGAGACACTTGCAAAATGTAATCGTAATGCATCCCAGTAAATCTGCCCATGTGGCATAAAGACATCAGCTTTGTCTGCTGTCAGGTAGTCTGCTTTGTTTTTCTTTGTATTTTACAGTTGCAAAATGGATATGTCAAATCTGCACAATGCAGAGATGTGATGACATTTTCCTGGATGGTGTACAGTAAATCAAAGAGACCAGCAATATGTTGAGTGCAAGCAGAGAGACATTTGATTCTCATGATGTCTGCTGGCATTCCGTTACCACTGGAATCAGACATCATGTCTTCCCAAGCTGATGTTGGTCTTGTCAGACTTTTCATTCTACTTCAATGTTTTCAAAAATAATAATAATAATAATTTATCGCAGCAAATTGTCAAGTGCCAGCTTTTTCTTGATATACAATATTTGCCACACGCAAGGCGCAAATCACAAGTGACATAATTAAAGTAGGTTTGACTTAACAAATGCGATTTAGTGTCAGTGACATTTAGCATCAGCCTCTGGCGACAGACAGGTAAAAGGAGCCAGTCAGCAGATTGAAACTGAGGTGGGGGTTGTCTGAGGCTCTTCTCAGGATGTGGTGTTGCTGAGTTGGGCAACTTATTAACACAAAAACACACTGCATAAGTTTCACAATCGACTGCTACAAAAATAACACCACAGCATCATATCAGGCTTCTAACATGCTGCAGGATTGTTGCAGTGTGAAAATGTACAGTATTTGCTCTTATTTCAGTCATTACGACACCGCATCAAAGGACAATCAGTGGCGTATAAAACAGCAAAAAACAATGTAGGAAGAGGCAGAGGTGTTTGCATTCGCACATGAGGGACAATGAGCGAAAGTCAGGTGGAGAGGAAGACAGAAATGGGGGTGGACTGTCCAACACACTCTTGATAAAGGTCAAAGAGATGTTTTATTCATGATCCAGGCAGCAGCCGCAGCAGAGACAGCAGGGCCAAGGTTGAAATGAGCTTGCATCCCCATTCCCCAGAGCCAAAATGGCACACAGCCTCACACCAGGCCAGTGGACACTCCTGCTAAATCGTATCAATAATATCAAAACACGTACACTCACTCTCCTCCGGTATCACTCATAGGTAACTTTAAATACCAGTTTTTTGATTGTCTGTGAGCAAAGTCAAGATGGGGATGTAAATCTGCCAGCAAAGTAGGCTGTACTTTTTATGTTTTTTTTAGGGCATTTAGCCTTTATTATTAGAGAATGGCATGGGCAACAGAGAGGAAATTGGGGAGGACATGGGACATAGGTCAGCAGTCAGACAGGAACTGTCGATGTTGTGCACACCTTGTACCCATGTATGTAGTGCACCACACCCTAACCATTGAGATATCACGGCGCGCGGAGGACTAGACTTTAAATGAACAAACTGCAACTAAAACCTTGTATGGGGACGTGGAGACTCTAGGTGCGATATATTGTATTTTCTCAGATTTCTCTCCTGCAAGGCTCTTCCTGTAACCATTTGGAATAGAATAAGAATCAGAATCAGCTTTATTGTTGAGCACACGAGGAATTTGACTCTGGTACAGTGGCTCTTAGTGTGCATGTACAATGTTCCTCTATAAGGCAATGAGATAAGACTGAGAGAACAAGAAAAGAAAAAAGAAAAAATGTGCAAACAAGAAAAAGAAATGTGCATTAGGAAAATAAAAAATAAAAATAAAGTACTTATAAAATATGTGTACATACACATAGTTTAGATGGAGTTTGATAGATACAGTGCCTATAAAAAGTATTCACCCCCTTGGATGTTTTACCCTTTTATTGATTTTATAAATCAATCAAATATAAATGACAAAAAAAATCCTCTTTAATGTCAAAGTGAAAACAGGTTTCTACAAAGTAATGTCAATTAAATAAAAATATATAATGAGAAATAAGTGTTTGCATAAATATTCCCCCCTTTAAAATAACTGACCTAATTCAACAGAGGTCCAGCCAATTGGCCCTAGTAGTCTCACAATTAGAGAAACAGGGATCACCTGAGTGCAGTGAATGTGTCTCAAGTGACTGTAGTATAAAGACACCTGTGTCTGGAAGGTCCAGTCACTGGTTAATCAGTATTCCTAGCTACCGTTACACCATGAAGACAAAAGAACACTCCAAGCATCTCAGAGAAAAGGTTATTGAAAAGTATAAGTCGGGATGGATACAAAGAAATTTCCAAGGCACTGAGCATCCCCCAGAGTTCAGTTAAATCCATCGTGAAGAAATAGAAGGAATATGGCAAATGTCTAAATCTGCCTAGATCAGGTCGAACTCACAAACTGAGTGACCGTGCAAGAAGGAGACTAGTGAGCGAGGCCACCAAGACACCTATGACTACTCTGAAGGAGTTATGAGCTTCAGCAGCTGAGATAGGAGAGACTCTGCATACAACAACAGTTGCCTGGGTTCTTCACCAGTCAAAGCTTCATGGGAGAGTGGAAAAGAGAAAGCCACTACTGAAGACAACTCGTATGGGAGGCTCCATGGTCAAGTGGAAGAAAGTTCTTTAGTCTGAAACTTGTTTTCACTTTTCGGATTGAGACCTATCCACACAGACTCAGTGCTGTGACTGCAGCCGAAGTTGCATCTGGTACATATTGACTTGAAGGGGGTGAATATTTATGCAAGCAGAAGCTCTTTGGTCTGATGAGACCAAAATGGTGCTTTGTGGCCAAGTCAACAGAGAGTTTGTGGTTGGACTTGAAAAGGGTTGTTCATGCCCGATCCCCACGCAACCTGGCAGAGTAAAATTGCAGTGTCCAGATGTGCAAGTCTGATTGAGACCTATCCACACAGACTCAGTGCTGTGACTGCAGCCGAAGTTGCATCTGGTACATATTGACTTGAAGGGGGTGAATATTTATGCAAGCAATTATTTCCCATTACATATTTTTATTTAATTGACATTACTATGTAGAAACCTGCTTTCACTTTGACATTAAAGAGGTTTTTTGTAATTTTTTTTGTTAAAAAAAGTCAAATTATATTGACCATGATTGATTGATTTATAAAATCAATAAGAAAGTCACTTTCGGCTTTTCCCATTTAGGGGTCGCCACAGCGAATCGTCACACAGGCAACTCGCATGTTGACATTTGGCATGTGTTTTATGCCGGATGCCCTTCCTGACACAACCTTGATTTCAACCTAGGCCGCAGCGGCGACAGTGCTGCGCCTTAACCACTAGCCTACCAGGGACAGCTAGATTGATTTATAAAATCAATAAAAGGGTAAAACATCCAAGGGGGTGAATACTTTTTATAGGCACTGTATATACAAAGGTATAATTACAAGGTATTGTGCTAACTATTTAGTGTATACACAGAACTATGAAAACAAAAAGCATAATATTTAATTCTCAATGTTAAAATTCAACAATTCTGCCATTTGCTTTAATTCTTTGAAATGCTACTGTCCATATGCAGTTTAAAGTATTTTCTGGAACTTCACTGCATTTAAGGTCAGGCACTCTCTGTATCTGGGTGCTTTCTCATCAGAAATCTTCATGTGGATTGCTTACGTTATGTTCTTTAATCAAATACTACATTTAATCTAAATAATCTGTGTGGATTAGTCAGTCTTTACATTTGAAAAGAAGTACAATAAAATGATATTTTTTAAAATCCTGAATTTAACAGAGAACAGAAGGCCTGGAATTCACAAGGGCTCTTACCTTTTAAATCGCTCTCACTGTGAATCTTTCATAAAAGACAACCAGATGAAGTTTGCTTCAAAATCTCTTATGCCCCTGAACTCCCTCTTAGAAAAAAGCAGAACTACCTTACCAAAACCCACTTCGAGTTCTTTTTGTCAGTGCAGCAGAGAACATTTTTTCACGGAGCTGACACACATTCAGACTCAACAACCAAAGTAACCTTTAGAGTATTGATATGGATAAATCACAACTAGTCTTCTGACAAATGGAAAAGATCTCAGCATGACAGATTAAAACTGAGGCAAACGGGTAAGGAGTCATGTCCAAAGACATTCACCTGGAGTCTATTCCACACAGAGAGGTTTCTCACAGGCATAAAATAAAGTTTAGACACAAGTATCCATATACGTGTGTGTATTTTGGGGTGTCTCTTTTCAAATGCGTGTGGAAAGCCTACTCTATGTGTCATTGACATGAAATGTTCAGTAATTTTGCTGTAATTTAATAAAAGTCAGGTATCACTTAAATAGGAAAATGAAAGCCAGCTCTTTGGCAGCTCTCAATAAGAAAAGCAAGAGCACTCAATAACTGGATTTAGAACATGTAACTTGCAGGCCAATAGGTGTAAGTAATAACAGGGGTTTTAAAGATCCACTGACCCTCTGTATGAACTCCAGCCCGTGCTGCTCGGCCAGAGCTCTGGCAGCTCTGATACCTCCTTCCATATGCACTGCATAAAAAACATGGTGGTTGGTCCCACGATGCCCCTCGGTGGTCACTAGCTTCCTTTGCAGCAGGCAGCCAAGCACCAGCACAACTGCACTGAACATGGAGCCTTTAAAAAAAGATTCACAATGACTTGTTGGTTTTTCAAATGATTAAAAAGGCTAAATGTTTTACAGATGTATAAAATCATCTGTGTTTTAGGACACTAGGTCAGTCATAGACCACATCACTGCATGTATAATGATCTCACACCCTAATGAAAGCATTCGATCAAACCGATGTGAATAAGCATCACGTAGTGAAGCACAACTTGTCGGTAAGGATGTAACTAACAAGGATTTTTCATTATGGATTAATCTGCTGATTACTGTGCCAAACAATCAACTATTTTGTCCAACAAACATCACAAAATATTAACAAATGTGAGAAATGTTGACAAAACTGTGAAAAATAGTCTGCTGTGACATTCAAATTGCTTGTATTAGCCAACCAACAGTCCAAAACCTAAAGATATTCAGTTTACCATCAAACATGACAGATCCTAACATTTGTGAAGCTGTAGGCCCCTTTTGCTTGAAAGAAGCCTCAAGTAATACATTTTCTATTGATCAACTAGTCAATAGACAAATCATTTCAGCTCAGCATGCAGATGTCACTTTCTTTTAGTAAACTGCAACAGTATTTAGTATCTCAAAAATGCCATCTAGCTACAGAAATGACTATAGAGTGCAGGACTGATGTCAGCGCAGAGTACTGAATGCTGGCAATTGTGAAACTATGCGCCCACAGCCACCTCCTCTGTATTGTTACTTGAAATCCACAGTGGCTGCCACCTACAGTAAGTAAACCACCCACCTGTAGCCACAGAGAGTGAAACGTCCAGGAGAAATCTTTCACCCAGTGCGATGAAAGCTAGATCTCTGGCATCGGGGGCCCTAAGCGAGACAACACACTCTCTCCAGTTCCCAACCCACACGTTTAATCTCCTGGCCTTGATGCAAATGCTTCTGAGAGCAGAGAAGCAGCAGTGCTCTCACTGTGTGAACTAACTTCCCTCTTTAAGCAAAACGGGAACTTTATCGGTCTGTCTTTATGCCTGCGCTTTCCTGTGAACGATGATGGAACAAAAAAGTTGTCACCTCACTCTTCTCAGTATCTACTCCAGACCAAAAACACCCAGTGCACAATGGGAACAATGTGGTATTGAAGCATATTAAATGCTTATACTCCCACTCCTTTTCCTGGATTGTGCAGATAAAAATTACTGTTGAACCATGAATTCAATCCATATACATTTGCTTATTCTCAATGTAATTTAGAAAAGCAGTTATATGAAGTGATGTAATGTGTTGTACATATTGCTAAAAGGTTGCATGTATTAACTGGTTAACTGATTCATCAATAGATCAACACAAAAACAATCAGCACACATTTTAATAGTTAATTATTCTTTTTAGTCATTTTAAGCAAAAAAAAGTTTTCTGATATTTTATGAAGCAAACAGTTTATTAAATGAAAGCCTGTTGCAGATCTAATTTTTGTTTGTACATAACGTCTGTTACGTGCAATCTTTGTATTTTTTGGATCTGTTTAGTCCATTTCAATGCAACCAGTAACAGACAGTTTAACTAGAAGATTAAGATCTCTCTCTAAATATATAATGCTGTTTCTGTTTATCTGACTTCTCATCAAAAGCAAAGTGCCTCCTCCTGCAGCATTTTCCCCCCAAACCACAGACAATGCAGCTAACCTAGTCCACAGCATCATTCAGCTCCAATCTCCCAAGCCACTGATTGAAATCGATAACCTCACTTGGGGCTCAAGCCCCAGTCAATCCCACCGAGGTGCAGGGCCAGCAGCAGACGCCCCACCCGAAGAGGAGCGGGCCACAGGCAGAGACAAAGTAGACAGCAAGAGAGGGAGGGGGAGAGAGAGAGAGAGAGCACATGAAACTGGAGTACAGGAGAGCCACAGTGAACAGTGTCAGGGCCTCAGGGCCTACTGGGACGCTGATAAAGTACCTGGACATTTTTATAGACAAACTACTTATTTCCGTCCTCATATCGCTTGGGAAGACTGATAACTTTATATTCCTCTCAGGCAGAGGAATGAAGGGGTGGGGTGGGGGCTTTCAGGAGTTTAATTGATCAAACTGTAGCCATGAGGGTTTTTTTCTTAGAGATAAAAGGAACTAGCACTCGCCCCTGTACAATACAGAGATCTTTTAAAAAGCTGGCTCAATGAAAAAAGAGAATGTAACTCATTATGCAAAGTCATTACAGGCCTCTGACTATACTCATTAAAGAGGGGGAGCTAATGCTGAAGTTGCATTGTACAGGATTTCCAGAGGTCAAACTACCGGTCATAGGATAACGTTATTTTACAATGTCTGGATTATTACTCCAGCCAAAGTTTTACATGGCTGGTTTGAGGTCAAGCCTAAACACCATGACTATTTTAAGTTTCTAACAAAAGTAAAATATCATATTATTACTGCTCATGGGGCATATTGGAAGGAGCATGGGGGTTTACTGGATGGCCATGTCTACATTGCTGCAAGCATCCACAAAAAAAAAGAGAAAAGAATAGAAATTTATAATCTCAGCAGGGTAGAAAATTTGTCACAAATATTTTTAAGATGTCAGATCAACTTACTGAAATTAAGTGGCAAGGGAGTATTTCCATTGCTCAGACATGTTAACTAGTGACGTACTTAAGACGTACTAGTCAGTGTGCTGTGTTACCTTTGTAGGTGAGCGGTTTCCTCACTGAATCGTTATGAATACAGCAGCATTATACAGGGCATCTAATGGCTTTTGTTGGTAACCTATACCTCCTCAGCCTCCCCAGGAAAGTCTATGCCAGGGTACTGGAGAGGAGAATTCGACCGATAGTTCAACCTCGGATTCAGGAGGAACAATGCGGTTTTCATCCTGGCCGTGGAACACTGGACCAGCTCTATACTCTCTTCAGGGTGATGGAGGGTTGATGGGAGTTTGCCCAACCAGTCCACATGTGTTTTGTGGACCTGGAGAAGGCATTCGACCGTGTCCCTCACGGCACCCTGTGGGGGTTGCTCCGGGAGTACGGGGTCTGGGGCCCGGGGCCCTTTGCTAAGGGCTGTCCGGTCCCTGTACAACCGAAGCAGGAGCTTGGTTTGCATCGCCGGCAGTAAGTCAGACTTGTTTCCAGTGCATGTTGGACTCCGGCAGGGCTGCCCTTTGTCACCAGTTCTGTTCATTACTTTTATGGACAGAATTTCTAGGTGCAGCCAGGGGCCAG
>NW_018127970.1:1116592-1157252 GCF_001952655.1 Monopterus albus | reverse complement strand
ATTCGCCCAGAGGAGCTGGAGGAAGTGTCTGGAGAGAGAGAAGTCTGGGCATCTTTGCTTAGACTGCTGCCCCCGCGACCTGGTTCTGGATAAGTGGAGGAAAATGGATGAATGGATGGATGGTAACCTATAACTTCTGTGGCTCTAGTCAGTGTGTTTTGTTTTCATCAGTACTTGTTATCATATCAAACTGAGTAATAAGCAATGCTGAAGTGTCCTTGGGCAAGGTAACAAAACCTTATGTACATGAGATGTCCATAACCTCTGAACTTTTCATGGGTCAGGGCACAAGAAAGGCAAATTTTATCATAATGACCAGTTAAAGCCTCTATACACCTCTGATACACATCCACTAGTGTTTTCAGTTATTTAGACTGATTAGAGGTTGTTAGCACTGTTGCCTCACAGCAAGAATGTTCCAGGTTCGAGCCTCAGCCAATCCGGGGCCTTTTGATGTGGAGTTTGCATGTTCTCCCTGCGCCTGCATGGTTTCTCTGCGGGTACTCTGGCTTCCTCCCACAGTCCAAAGACATGCAGATTAGGTTGATTGGCAACTGCGAATTGTGTGTGTGTGGTTGTCTGTCTCTAAGTGTCAGTTCTGTGAGAGACTGTAACTTGTACAGGGTGTATGTACCCTGCCCGCGACCCTGTTCAGGATAAGCAGTATCGATAATGGATGGATGGATGGATATATGAAGCTGTGTGACCTCAGCTAACAGGCCTTTTTTCACCTTAGATATTTTGAAGTGTTATAGCAAAAAAGGAATGGAATGCACTCCCTAGTCCCTTACTCTGTAGCCAAAATACTCTGTATCAAGTACAAACACACACACACACACACACACACACACACAGCCTGGACCAATTATTGCCATGGATGTATGTGAACATTTCCATTTCACATTATATAGAACACTGCAAATGCATAATCTTGCTTGTGTTAACATTGTGTTTAGTTCTTTACCAAGGATTCAGGATTTATTTTTCACTTGCCTGCTCCTTCCATTGCATGAGTGCTAATTAGGCAGAAATGGGAAACACCTGTGTGGGTGTAGTATTGCTCTGGTTATTACTTCATTATACAGTTATCCATATGCTGGCTACAATATTCTTTCCTTTACACACCTGCTTATCAGGAAGCTTCAGACGTCTGCAAATAGCCTAATAACAACTCTAGGTTACTTAACATAGACTAATCAAGTCCCATTGCAGCCATCATAGACATCAAATCCTTTCATGCCTTGGTGATAATAGACTACACAAGGGGAGGTGGATTTGTAACTATAGCTCCATTCAGAGAATGGTCTGAGTCAAGTTTCCAGTTACCACACTGTTAGTCCTAAGACTTGAATTGTCGCAGATAAGAAAGTCCTACCTGGTTCAGTGTATCAAAGCCAGGAAAAGAGTCTGCATCTCAGGGAGAGGGAAGGGAAGGGAATGAAACAGGTTCATCTCATCCATCCATGTAGCTACTACAGTGTTGTCAAACGATTGAATTGGTTTGTGGCGTAGGGGCAGGGGAAAGAAGCATTTACCTTTCTCATCCTGGCGACAGAGCCTTCACACAGACGAACTGCCTCCTGTTGAAAGCAGAGGAGGAGGTCGATGCGTCGTAAAGAAAGAAATCTCCAAGCGCGTCTATTTTTATTGTCTCCACTGACTCCTGGCTAATAAAACGTGCGAATTAGAGCACGCAAATTACCGCATCACGAGCATATCTCTTATTAACTGGACAAGTCAGACGTGCAGATATAACCATTTATAAGTCGACAAACGAGCACATCCTCAACGCGTGGTGGAAAGGGGGATTTTGTAAAGATGAGAATGCATTACAATGCAAGAAATGGTGTGATGGCGAGAGGGACTGTTGGGAGATCTGCATATGGAAATTAGGGTTAGCGTGCATAAAAGTCCTACTTAAATCGCAGCATTATTTTGTATTAATTTGTGCGGGATCCTGCAGTGCTACTGAGAGGGACGAGAAGTGACTTTGCCATATAGAAAAGTCTTGCGTGAAGCAGGCGCTTATAGCCTATTTAACTATTAGTAACAGGAACGTGCTAAAACATGTTTTAATCATATTTTAGACATGGGGTTGAAGCCTTTATTTCACTTGTGGTGTAAATTAAACGTTGACTTTAACTCCTGTGGTATCTGTCCAAAAGCAGTAAATAGATTTTTTTTTTGTAGCTATTTAAATTAGTTTTGGTCTCATGAGGGTGAAAACTGAGCTCAGCGCTGTCAGTGTGAAGTAAATTAAGCAGAAAGCAATTTGCCCTTTAACTACAAACCTCTTGAGAATTAAAGACAGTGAAACAAGTACAAAGCCAAAGAAAAATGAGCACAACACTTTTTTACGATCACCACACATTGCACTGAGAAATAAAACGACGAAGGAAGCGCTGAGCAGTGAAACCTCTTGATGCAACAGGGCCACGCCCACTGTGAAACTTCGGACCAATCACCGGGCGCAGGGTGAGTGTGCGCATACGTAGTTTGAACGCGCGGGAGAAACAGATAGAGCAAACAATGACAGCGGTATAATCCTTATAATTTGGTTCATATTTGCGGAATATACCATCACACAAGAAGCCGACATACGAGGTTAGTCAGTGTTTCAGTAAGCGGGGTTGTGTTTAGTTTTATATTCAGACACTTCAGTTTATTGACGCCAGCTTCATTCAAAATAAGCGCAGCAATACTAAAATGTTAGCTAAGTTAACTATTGACTTACATGACATGTAGGCTGCGTAATAAGGTGTAGTAACGTTAGCTAGCGATTCTAGTGCTGTTATTTAAGCCAGCTGTTTGTAGTTTTAAAGTAAGGAGACATCATTTGACAGATTTTGAAGTGACAGCCTCAGAGACCGCCGAGTAACATTAGAACAGCTGTTTGACCTACTATTATGGTATTAGTCATACTTGACTTGTTATTTTGTGTACTGGATTGTCATTTTCTGTAACGTTGCATATACGTAGTGGTATATGTATATTTAAGCGACATATTGCTTTAAATATGCATTTACGCTGTATAACGGAACTTTACATCTATCACATCACTTTTGGGTGATAACTCAGTTATCCACCCATTATTTATACCGCTTATCCTGGAGGGGGGAGGGAGGGGGGGCAATTGGCTGGAGCCAATCCCAGCTGACAATGGGGGAGAGGAACACAGTTATAATAATAATATGTTATTACAGGTGGTACTGATTCTGCACTCACAGGATGGCAGACGACTTCAGCCAGTCCCTCACTCCACCAGTCTCACCCTTTGCAGCAGATAGCCTGTATGGGCTGACTCCAGCCCCACCACCATGCTTTTGTTGCTCTGAAACACAGGACGACCCAACTGGAACACTCCCCACAGAGGGGTACACTGCTAGAGGCTCCCTGAAACGGTATAGTCACTGCCTGCCAGTCCACCTAATCACAAAAAACGTATTTCTCCACTTGGAGGTCAACAGTTTTCACTCTACCTATTTTGTGCCAGAGAAATAGCCCCAGTGCAAACTGCTGGCTGCAACATCTGTGGATTATCCAGAATAACTGGATCATTTTTTTCTGGAAACACACATTGCTGTTTGTTTTGCTTTTCCAAAGGTCAGTTTTGATGCTATGAGCACCACAAATGAAATTTCAGTTACATCCATTGTAATGGTAGCAGAATTCTCAGCTGAGAAAAAAAAACTGTAAATAAAGTCTTAATTGATGTGAATGTGTTCTCTCTGTAGGTTGCTGTTGTGTCTTGACCCAGCCCCTGCAGATTATGAGACGGACACAGTGGAGATTTTTGGCTTTACCTGGGTAACAGAGACAGCACTGGTGGAATCTACAAAGCTACTGTTTTGTCTGTTCAGGTACACCAAAATGTAGAACAGATTGTGGTTAAGTTTGCTTTTTTTTTGTGAATTTGTATTTCTGCTGCCACCCTAATGTTAAGGTCCCTTTTTCCAGCAGCAGTTAAAGCTTAGTGCAGTAGCTTAGACACAGTAGGTCTTTCACAGTAGGTCTAATCTATATTTAATTTATAATGAATTATTAATTGAGAGTTTCTATTTATCTGCCATGATTCATTCACATAGAAATCAGTGGTCTTATTTGCATTTTGTTATATTTTAGACAAAGGGTTTACAGGTTGGAGACCTTGGTGCAGTCCAGCTCACATGACTTTGGTAAGCTTGTATATATACATGTAATTCACAGTCAAACTATTATTAGGTTATTAATTGAAAAGTTGAGTGTGTTCCTTTAGACATATCCAAGTATTAATCTGGTTCTCTTAATATTCAGCTTTCCAGCTGTTCCATATAATGACTACATTCATCATGTGTTTTAGGTCAAGGAGGGAACCTCCACTACGAAGCAGAAGACCTCAGACAACAGTGTGTTTCATTTCTTCAGTATGTCAAAGTTTTTGTACACAGGTAATTCTACATAATTAATGATAACATTGGCAGCACTTTTTAAAATGGTTTTATCTGTATTATAATGTCATGTATTCTCCTGCTTTTACCGCATTTGATTTTTATTTTTGACATGCATTCCTCATTATGTATGTTCAGATATCTGGAACCTTCTAGCTCCTTGGATGCAGGCCCATCCCACCTCTATGAGGAACTGGAAGCTCAGCTCCCTTCTTTTCTTCTGGAGGAGCTGTTTGGCATCACTCTCCTCATTGGACGACTCAAAGATCTGCCTGCCAATGTTCAGAGTGCCTTCACTATGCAGAACTATGGAAAGGTACTGCTGAATATGAGTTAGCCTTCATAGATCTGACTCTAGCACAGAAAAAGCATACATTACATGGGCATCAAGCTATACCGTGAAGGGGACAGGGCTTGTACAAAGGTGCAACAAAAAGCGCATATGGCATAGCTGTAGTTAGAAAATCATGTAAACTGTTAAGAGGAATTTTTTTCATAGCCTTTACCTACTAGTTCTCACTATCCATATGTTTTTCCATTATTGACACTGAACTGGGCTCTCTGCATTCTTTGACAGATTTTTCCTCCCTCTTGGCATTTGCTACACCTTCATCTTGACATCCACTGGTCAGTCTTGGAGATCCTCCACCTACTTGGTCACAAGATGCAAGGTATGTGTCTGCTTGCACCAGGATACTCAGAAAGAAAAAATATTGAAATGTAAAATGGGTGTTTTGTGTATTATATTGAATCATAATGATAATAATGACTTTTTGTAATTTGACCTGTTCTCCACTCCAGGCCAGGTGGTGTACGCCCACCAGTTTGTGAACCTGACAGGCGAGAACCTAACTGATACCAGTCTGTTTGAAGAACACCTGTGCAGTCTGCTCTGTGATCTCACCAGTCTAGCCATAGGCAAATACAGCAAGGTGGGCGGCTGTCCACAAATCATTACATGCTACCGTTGAGCTCCACCAGTGGTATTATTAGCTGAAATATCACTGTGATTCTGATGTATTTACAACTTTTAGTGCCCATTTAGAAGAAACTGGTTGGAAGCTGTGTGGAGCAAGCTGTCTACCAAAAATATTTATTGTAAAATAGAGCTGCAGTTGGAAGCTTACTGAGTTAAATGGATCCTGCTGATTTCTAGGTAAGGCCTACCGAGGCTCTAAGCAGCCATCACTACCTTTGCTCCTGCACCAAAGAGCTGTGGGTCCTTCTCATGCACCTACTGGAATACAGGAATAAAGTGCTGCACACACAGGTAAAGCAAGTGCACACATGTTCACAGTCACACAATTAAATATGATTGTGTCTGTACTAAATTGGCCAATGTGTGTTTCCCATTATCCCCTCAGTCATTTTGGAGCTATATGAGCTCATTGCTGAGGCCCCTGGTCTCAGGGAAGCCTGCAGCAGAACAGTTCCACGGCCTCCCCACTCACTGTAAAGACCCTCTGGGGTTCACTTGGTGGCTGGTCACACATTTGGCAATGTTAGGCCAGTACAGCTGTAATGGCTTGATCCAGAATGAGGTAAGAAGCTGAGAATCATAATATTCTTACCTGCAGATGTTACACTGCATAAAACCTGGGTGTATTATAGGGTTACCATAGGAAATACTGAGAGATGTATTTCTGGCAATTTGAACTTTGTTTAAAATATCTGAAACATATAATATGCACTTGGTTTATCTAAACCACATGTACCTCTAATTCATCTACATTCATTGATAACTGATGTTAGACTCATCCTAAATCTAAGCATTAATCCCTCCATCAAATATGGTCAGCTTTGATTCGAAACATTAGAAGAATTTAGTTTTAACAATAATGTAATACTATATTTTGACATCGACTTCACCTTAGTGAATTCTTCATTGGACTGAAGTTGTAGTTCAGATAAAGATACTGTATTTTGTCACTCATCTTACTGCCACAGTAAGATACACATTTCAAATTTCACATTTTATATATCAATATTTGAAACAGCTTCGCTTTATATTTATTCCATGTAAAAACTGCATCACTAATACCAAGCAGCAGGGTTAGCAGATTTATTTCTGTAGTCAGACTCAAAATCATGTTGAGCTTACAAGAAATTTCATATCAGAAGTTCAGGATTTTATGACAGGACCATAGGCAATGTGTGAGGCTGTCCAGAGGCATGAATTTACTGTACCCACTGGGTCCTACATGCACCCTATGATTTATCTTGAGTTGCAGAGCCTTAGTTCTGTTACAAATACTTATTGAGAATGAGTTTATTCAGACATCTTCCTACATTTACATTGCTATTTGAGTGTTCCTTTTCCTGAGTCTTCCTTAACTGCCCAGTGTTAGTGTTTGAATAGTCTCTGAGAGTATCATAGAGAGTATTGTCTTTGGATATGTATATATAGTTTTCTATTTGTGACAGACTGCAATTATGAAGTAATTTAGTGTCCCTTCATACATGATCCCTTATTTGTAAGTATCTGAAAAAGTCCTTTTAAGGAATGTTATGTTGCTCAGATATTTTTTCAAAGCACACTGGGGTTGGCCCTTCAGTTAGATGGTATAAGCAGTCCAAACCAATAATCACCCACGAGTCCATTATTGGGCTAAGGGCTGAGGTCAGCTTGTCCCTGCCTTCCAAATGTCTGGCCGCTCCCCATGCTTTGGCTGTGTTAACCACGACATGGTTATCACAGCACGTTGTACTTGTTTTAGGCTTTTGAAAAATAATAGGTTTTACAAGGGGTATTTTCATGGTGTAACTTTTATATCTTACCAGATTGAATGAGAGTCTGGGTACATCCAACAAGCTATGAAACGTAAATGAGCACTCAGCTGATATTTCCTAATGTCAGATAGATTGTCCTCCTTGGCCTGTAATTGAAGTGTGGAAATTTTTAGGTGTTTTTTTTTTCTATATAAAAGAGCTGAATTCCCTATTATAATTGAGAAAAAAGGACTGCCATGTTCTGCAAGGGGGTCTTCAATTTTGGCATAAGTGTCCACTTGGACTCAAGGATCAACTAGATTTTGGTAATTGAAGGTCAAAGGTCAAGGTCAGTGACCTCATCTCTGTCCCATTCCCATGAATTTGACTGGTTGGCGGAGGCATATGTCTGTAAAGCGGTCATTCTGGTTTAGAAATAATTTTGGCAGTAACAAGTCATTAGAAAGCAGGTAGTCTGATATCAGGTCTGATCTATTTTAGCCTTAATTATACAGGTGACAAAACTACCATTTCATAGATATTCTCACAATTAATCTTTACAGTATGATTAATAACTATTGATATGTGTTGTTTGTTATTTTAAATACTACATCTTGCTTTGGCTGCATCCACAGAAACATCTGAAGCATAACTGGGCTTTTGTTGAAGAGTTGCTCAAGTTATCTTGTAACCCCAAGGTCAGCACTACTTCCATTAATGACTTATTTTTAACCTTAAAAAATGTATGGTTTATTTGAAATACACTTTTAGTAGCTATGTATTAAACCGAGCAGCACTCATTTGTGTGTGTAATAACAGGGAGGTCTAGCAGAGGAGCAGATTAGGATGCATGTCCACTGCTGTCTCAGTCTCCTTCTGCTGTGGGAACCGAGCACCAGCGCCGTCTCCATACTGTGGGACTATTACAGCAAGAATCTGGTGAGGACAAACCTCTACATGGTCTAATAGATAATAAAAGTTGCACAAATATGATATGTTACTGTGCCTCAGTCATTTCTGCTACAATCCTACCACATTCAGCTCGGGTTTTTTGAGATGATATATCATGTATTTTGTCCCGGGCTTCATTGTTCCCCTTTTGCTTTGCTGCTGTCATTTTAGCAGCTTTACTCTACATGAGGAAATAAGGGGTTATTGTCATGTTATTAAGTAGGTTGCTAAAACTGGCCATGCCAGACATTTTCCAACGACCCCACATAGTTACATCATCTTCTGTTCCTTTGCTCCAGAATGCCTCATTCTCTGTGCCCTGGCTCGGGATGTCTGGTCTGGGCACTTTGTGCAAGACACCTCTGGCTCTGTTGGAGCAGGCCCACAGCTGCTGCTGCCCTTCTCCCCTCCAGTCTCCAGGACACACCCAACTCTACCGCTCAGCCAACTCCTTCCACATCTTCCTTCGACTGTTGGCCCTGTGCCTTGCCCAGGACAGGGCTGGTGGAGTCCCACAGAGACAGATCAAAGGAAGGTATGAATGGAGAGAAGTCTTAAGAGGCTTTGTAGTTCTTGTTCCTTCACATTCACCATGAAAACTATGTTTCACAACCACCCAGTTAACTTAACACCATATATAGAGCATATAGGTTTTTGGGGGGTGGTGCAAAATGTTTAATTATATTGGGTCTAAGATCTGTGAGGTTCCTTTTTCCCTTGATCTTCTAGTGTGTGATGTCTATAGTGTGATATGTTTGGATTTGTGTGTGTGTGTGGGGGTGCATACTTGCATGAATACACAAACGGCATGTGTTTGCACACTATCATACATTTCTGTCTTGTTTGTGTGTGTGCCAGGTGCACTGCATTTTCCCAGTGTGTCTTTGATATTTACTCAGGCCCCCCAGTGGAGCAGGTGTCTCAGGAGTCAACCACCTGCTATTCAGAACAGACTGGAGCCAAGGAGCCTCCTACTGATGCACACACACACACTGCACCTGCTTCAGAGTGTGTGAGGCTATTGGATAGAGGGAGAGCGTGTGTCTTTGTGAGGGAAAGTAAGAAAGAGGAGAGAAAAGATCACAAGCGGATGTGCACTGCAGAACCGAGCACCGGACCATTCTATATCCCAGGCCGGCTGGGTTGAGGCAGCCATAAATAAATCCGCCTAATGACTTCCCTCTGTCTGGAATGTGCTCAGTAGCACTGCAGACATGGAGGCTAATTAGCTAACGAGCATGGCGGTTAATTCGCCTTAACAAAGCTGCTTTGGTTTCCAACGCGGATAGAGAGAGGAGCAGGGGGATGTGGGTGGTAGGCAGTCTGGCAACAGCCAGGCTGGACTGGGACAGGTCCAGATTCTTTCCCTCCACTTCTCCACCAAAACTATCACCACTACCTCCTCACCCTCAGGAGTCATGAGGCGTGCAGACTGCATCGCTCCAAAGTTTCGGCATCATTCCCACTCTTGCCCAGGCACTGTGGGACACCTGTGACGACTGCATTAATGGGATCAACTGTGAGCATGTTGATCTCCAATGGCGGGAGTTAGAAGCATCTGCTTGCCTCCGGGAAAAAAAGAAGCTGTCCAGAATAAACAAACAGACAGGTTGGGAGAACACAGAAAATCCTCACGGAAGCCTCCTAGTCATCCCAATGCACTGCTTATATCCCTGTTACATATTACCCATTTATCTATGTAATCTCCCTTTTCTCCCTCTGGCTGCATGCTTGGCCACCTTCTTCTTTTATAGTCCTCTGCAGTTGAAACTAAAGACTTTGGTTTTAACCTGGCCTTTATCAATTTCTCTCTTGTTTTTCTCCACTCCTTATATATCAGTCTTACTTCTTACACTGAGTTTGTCTTGGGATGGTGGCTGTTTGTGTTTTGACCCAAACAGTGGCTCTACTCACCTGTGTGGGCTGCATCAATGTTTGGGAGGTGGGGTGGGCTCTAGCCTTCTGTGTTTTCCTGCCAGACGAGCAAACAGCAAGCTGAATGTGTGGCAATGCGTGTGTGTGTGTGTGTGTGTGTGTGTGTGTGTGTGTGTGGTTTTATTGATCTCTCTCTGGTGTTGCAGTAAATTGGTTTGGCTGTAGAGAGAGGGACCAAGCGCCTACTGCTGTGTGTCTGAGTGTCTCTGACATTTAACATGATCTTTAAAGGCATTTCTCCACAGTGCCTGCAGGATCTAAAAACGTGCTGGGTGGTTCTCTATTCTTCCTCCCTCTCTCGCTTTCTCTTGCTCTCTCACCCACATGCACTGGACACACTTAGGCCGGGCAGCCCGGCTTCTCCCCTGGAGTGTGATACAGGCAGGTGGTGGGGTGCATGGTGGGAGTGGAAAGTTCAGTTAGTCAGCAGTTTCAGAGAACAAATCACCTCTGATGAGTTGGTCAGTGGAAGTAAAGAAATCATTGAAATACGATTTAAAAAACAGCTATTTAACCTTGTTCTCCCAGATTAAAGGATATTGTAAAGAGCACACACTCTAATCTGTCTGTGGCCACCTTTTCCTCTAGCTGTCCATCTTTTGTGCCAGGCTTTAAAGCCTTTGATTTTGCATACCTTCACTATCCATTGTGTTTCCAGGATTTACTCCAAGTTCTTCCCAAAGAAGATGCAGGAGTTGTCGGAGGCAGGCCTCATGAACTTCCTGCTGCTGTTTCTGGTGGTGGCCCACCAGGTAGACCTGGAGGATGTAGCCAGCAGAGTCTCTGAGCTGTTAGGCTTCCTTCCCTCTAACTGCCCCCTTGGGCATCGCACCTTGGTTTGGAGGGGACACCTATCACTGCTGTTGCTGTTCCAGGTATGTTTGCTAAACGAAAAAGAAATGTTTACCAAATTAATGTGTAACTTTATCGGTACAGGCCAGGCATACAGCAAACTTTTTTTAAACTAATTTCACCAGTTTATATATTTGTAACATTATGTGACCTTTGTTCCAGAAGAGGGGTCTGGACGTGGGTGCCCAGGCTAGCTGGGTGGCTTGCTCCTTTAATGAGACAGCCAAAGAATTCTACAATAAGGACACCGAGGTATCTCGCAGACTTGCCCTCTGGGGACCGCTTGGCTCCTATCTGGAGGGTGTGACCGAGGTGTTTGAGACGAGCACCAGTCTCACTCTGTCGGAGGAAAAGCTGCTAAACGAGGGATTTGACTGGTTGCTGCCTGCTTGCCACCAGTCAGAGCTGAATTCTGCCCTGGGCTTTCTGCAGATTGTCCTTGCCCAGCTAAGGTGAGACAGCCGGTGTAAATATTCACCAGCTCCTAGGTATCTCAGTTTCTCTCAATTTTTTCTTTACTGATAACTGCTCCCTCATAGACACATTCAGACAAATGTTTTCTGTGCCAAGGCCAAGCTAGGCTTTTATTAAAATCTGATAAGTGGCCACAGCAGAGGAGAGTGATCTCTTCTGCTCATCCCAACCCAGAGTCAACTCATGTCTCATACTGACAATAGCTGGATTGTGCTGTTAGCAGGAGTGAATGTCTGTAAAGACCTTGTGTGGTGTTGAGGCCCCTGATTGTCTCAAGAGGTCTAGTGGCCCCCGGGTCACCCTCACCAGGTGCTGCCAGAGCCCTGAGTAGAATTACAGACCCAAGGGACCCTCCATGGACCCTCCTGTGGTCATGGGGCCAGCAGTAGTGCAGTGGGTGTGTTGAGAGACTGTATCAGGATGAGTTCAGTTGTAGGACACGGGTGTTTGTTACATGAGCAACCCCAGCCGAAGGTCAGAGCGCCACTGTTGAAACAGTGCCTGTTTATGCTGGGGGAGGAGGAGGTGGGAACAGAGGCGACAGTAGATAGAAGTCAGGTGAAACTGTAAAGTTATGGAGTGAGAAATGATGTGTGATCTTGTGGTGCACAGTAAATTCATCTCAGCTAAATCAAGTGTTAAAGACCTTGCTGTCATTTTGCTTGCCAGTCTTTACTTTTGCAGTAATGTTTACTCTCCATTAAAACATAAAAATAGTGAGTAGTATTTAATATGCTTAAAGTATTATTGAAATTTTGAACATCTGACTTAGCTTGCCTAAATTTATTTATGATGGCAGTGTCATCACAAAGTGTGCAACAGAAACCAAGTGCTAAGATTAACTTAGAAAAGTAAAGTCAAGCAAGTACAAGGGCTGGGTAACAAAGTGGTTTGATGCTTGTGCTGATATAATACAGTTCTTTTTACCTTACATTTAGAAATAAACCTTTTTTTTTTCCTACAAAACTCTTATTTTCATTTGAAACAAGCCAACTCTTTCAAATATAAATCCTGTTTACATATATCGCTGTGTAAGAACACTGCTCTAATAAAATATTTAAAATTGTTAGTTATTATTAACCTGGACTAACCGATTAACAAAACGGGAACACAGTGCTGGCATATTAGCACCTCAAGTTGTTATTCCATCAGTTGCCATCGTATCCGGCTACCTGGGTAATGTGCACTAGATTCAAAATTTACTCTCCTTTAATTTCTATTGCTAAGTACTCCACTATGATCACCAAGTAGTTGCTTCCATTGTCATTCATTTGGGTTTTTTTTATTATCAGTTGCTGGAAATGGCACTGATGATAGCGGAGAGTGGGAAGAGTTCTGGCCCACAGAACCAACACAATGAGCTGAAAGATGCTAACGTGCTCCATAGAGCTGAGGGGAACTGCGGCGTTAAAATCATCTGTGAGTTCATCAGTGACACCTTCCACATTAGTCATTCCATCAACCGTTGATATGAAAATATTGATGGTAGCAGCTTTATATCAGAAGGTGGTCAAAGATTATGCAAAGAGGATCTGAGTAAGCATTCAGTGCCAAATGTAGCACTTGATATTTTTCGATATTCATTGCCGCAGACACGGCAGTAGGTTCCATAAAAGCATTTATATTCAACCCTATGTAGTACATACCATATCCCTGGTTTTGCTGAAATGCATGTGATTTTTTTTAAAGTGTCTGTCAGCCCCTATATATACTTTGTTCTTGTGGCATTTAGTAAGCACCAAAATTATTACTGCAACCACTACTTTATACTTGCAGTATTTACATCTATCCATCTATTATCTATACCACTTATTCTTGAACGGGGTCATGGGGGTGCTGGAGCCAATCCCAACCGACATTGGGCAAGAGGCAGGGTCCACCCTGGACAGGTCGTCATTCTATCACAGGGCTGACATGTAGACAAACAGCCACACACACCCACATTCACTCCTAGGGGCAATTTAGAGCCACCAATCAACCTAAGCTGTGGGAGGAAGCTGGAGTACCCGGAGAGAACCCATGTAGGCACAGGGAGAACATGGAAACTCCACACAGAAAGGCCCCGGGCCGGTCTGTACTCGGAACCTTCTTGCTATGAGGCGACAGCGTTAAGCACTGCGCCACCATGCTGTCCCTATACTACTTACAATAGGTGATAAATTAACTGAAACACTAGAATAAGGACATTGTAAAGTTAAGTGTTACCAAGCACTCTCACTGTTCTATGTAGGTATATGATTGCCTTTATTCTCCAGTGTATATGTTCCACTCTCTCCACCCTGCCCACACACCAAAAGTGAAACACTAACCCAAGTGTACTGCTCTCTTATTTCAATGCCGGTCTCTCATAACACGGTATGTCATTAGATTCACTAATTCCCAAACTTCCCATCTCAGATCTTGGGGTTGGAGGGCATACATTTGCACATTAATGGCCAAGGAGAGAGAAAGAAGAAGAGAACTCCCAGAGGCCCTCTGTGTTATGACCCGGACAGACACTGACCCATTTAACCAAATAAAGAAATACCATGCTCTCTCTTTCCAATTGGCCCTGCCAAATTAAACATAATTCTTCGGCCTGGCAATTCTTTGTGATTAATTCCGTTTTTGTGAAACAATTAATGGGTAATTTTGTCGCCTGGCAAATTTAGCTTGTGCATCATCATGTCTATTAAGAGCCATGTGGAATCTGTACACATTAAGAGAATTATTCTGCCAATGGCTGAGGCAGTGGTGGGTCTGAACGTTCACTCTTGATAGCGATTGCCATGGTGCTGAGGCAAGAAGCCAGTCGCAGGCATAATTCCTGTCCGATTCCTTCCCATGACCCTTTGCTGTGGGAGGGTGGGGGTGGCTCTCTTCAGTAGCTGATGAGGTGAGCCGGGAATGGCACACTCTGTTGGAACGGTTTTCAGTACAAACAATTATTTCCCATCCTCTTGGCTTGATTAAAATACAACCCCCCTATGAAGTGTTTCCCTTTAGGACCATTAAGACCATTTAGTAGATATGCTGAGTGTTTATGTTCACAGTCAGCAGCAGCAACTGTTAGGTACCTGATGAGAAATTTACAAAGTTATATATTTTGATAGAGATGTGCGAATAATATTAATGAGTAAGTGGTCATGGATTAAGATCAGCGTTTGCCTACATGTGTTTAATATGTTCCTGTCTGTCTTTTCTGTCTGCCATAATTAAAATGCTATATTTTTATTTAATAGATAGCTGGGGGAAGGGTTAAACGGGGACCCCTAAAGGTGTGTTGATGTGTGTGTGTTTGTGTGTAATACATTGTAAGAAGCTGCTGTGAGGAGGATTAAGTGGGCTCTGATGATGTCTTGTACAATGAGGGTTGATGGGTGTGAAAGGCCCATTCCAGAGTAGTAACGAGGCTAATGAATTCAGACTCTAATCGATTGTTTCAGCTCTCTCTGGATTAGATGCAACCTTGCTGGAAGGGAAGGTACCATTGAGGTGTGTGTGTGTGTGTGTGTGTGCGCCATAGTAGCAGACTAGAGTGTTTGGTTGAGGATGGGATTCAGTAGGGGTTTTGCTAGTTCCTCTTTCCTCCTTTCCCAGCACACCTCAAGCCCTGCATCCCCACACCCCCATCTGGGTGAATGAGGGGGACAGGAGGATCATCTCCAGTCTAAATGAGATTACAGCTCCTTCAGCTGCTTATCTGGGCTAATGCCAGCCACTGTGGGACTGCTGTAGTGGCTGGGGCCAGGGATGAGCCAGAAGTGCCAAAGTATAGGCTGTGTACAGGGGATCAGCATTAGGCTCTACTCTATGGCTACAATACCCTCCTCTCCTTCCACCCAGCTCTGCTCCACAGTGAAGCGCACCACCGCACCCAGTAATCCCCCAGGAGAGAAGACAGGGAAAACACATAAAGAAGTAAAAGAGAGAAACAGAGGAGCAAAAGGATTTGAGAAAGTAGGGGGCTATAAGGGTTGTACACAACAGGCAGTGTTGTGTTTGGATTTTGCATCAGTTACAGATTTGTTTACCTGCTTTCTTTGTGTGTGTTTATGTGTGTGTCCTTCCAGACGGGTCCATCAGTGCAGTGTCCAGTCAGCACTCACCTTGGCCTGGGCTGCTGTTACTCCTAATGCGGTGAAAGAGCGCCACCTAGCGGTAGCAGCAGCACTCTGGGCACACTTCTTCCCCTTCCTGCGCAGACTGTGCCTCTCGCAGACCCCTCCGGCACAGCTGGCAGATGCTGCTGCAGGTCAGAAATGCTCCCAGGGAGGAAAAAGACACTGAGTGGAAGGAAGAAAAGGCTGGAGTGAAACAGGGTGGAGAAGAGCAGGGAGAGTTTTGGGACAGCAGTTTGTGGCAGATGATACCGGTCATTTTGAATTAACACCATCATTTTACATGAAGGCGGAGAAAGCAAATGACAGTTTTAGCAGAGACAAGGCCATTAGTAGTTAGGGAGGAGGATACAATGATTTCAGGGCTGTAACGATTCAGAGAACATGGGAAAGAAAGTGTATACTCGAATAAGTCAGAACATAGCTTGTACACTGTACTTTTATCATGCATGTATCTACTTTCTAATAATTGCCACAAAAGTGACAGATTTTTATCTTTCTCAGGATTCACCCTGCTTGCCTTTGACCTGCCCAGCTCTGTCCCCCAAGACCTTCAGCCTAACCCAGTCCAGTCCATCATGCAGTGCTTTGGCTGGGACGACATGGTTCACCCACTCCTGGTGACTCGCTACCTTCCCCATCTACTCCAGAACAGGTACAGTCACACTTTCAGATCTACTCCTTGTGGCTGTACCTCAATCATAAGCCATTTTTGCCTCATCACTCTTGATGGAAAAACAGCCGCTCAGTCAGACTGGGGTGATTTACTTCTCTGTTCCTGTCAGCTGTCAAGCTTCATCATATGGTGCACCACTTGACAAAATCATTTTCTACAAGTCCCATTGGTATATTGGAAATTATATAATTAATAGATTAGACAGTGAGCGTCCTTGGTGTTATGAAAACAGGTTTCAATGAAGAAATTACACCATGCCTCTAAAGAGAATGCAAAATGTGATGCATCTTTGAAATTACACTCAAGGGTACGAAACATCGTGACTGTTTCACCCTCAAAGGTCCTCTTCAGACAGTGCTCTGTGATATTAAGGCACTACACAGGAATATAAGGACAGAACAAGGACACTGCATGTATTTTTTGTGTATTAGTACCGGCCTGCAGAGCCTCCTTTCTCTACAAATATGTGATTTCTAAAATGAGCTAATGGTTTCATTCATGTGAAAATATTATTAAATTATATTACCTCCCTCTCTCATTAAAAACCCTTAGGTCAGATGGAAAGAGGCATTTGTCTGTTTTACAGACAAGGAGATGTCAATTCTTATGCTATTTTGCATAAAAACTGTGACTTTCCATAGACAGAATACACACATCAGAATACAAAAAAATACCACTGCAGAATGATGAAGCATTAAATGTAAATTTTAACACTGACATTAATGTATCTGTGCTTACAGTATATGGCTTATGTTTAGAGGGTGGATACCCAAACCGAGCCAATGAAACCTGTCGGTACCCAGAGGTTTGGGTCGGGTTCAGACAGAAATCATGTTCGAGGTTCAGGTTGGATTCACTCACATAGGTCAAACATTAGACTAAACAGGTGTAACTGTACTTGGAAATGAATCTCTGCCTTTTCTTTAGTGTAGGCAAATTTACAGTGCTAGGCCTATAGAAAATTAAAGTGATGAGCTGGTTAAGTGCACAACACTGGTTTCCCTGATTTTAGATGCACAAGGGCCATAAAAAACATTGTACCAACTCAGCGGTTAAGTGCACAACACTGGTTTCCCTGATTTTAGATGCACAAGGGCCATAAAAAACATTGTACCAAGTCAGCTGTGTTGGGCTCAGGTCAGGTTTGGACAGAAATATGCAGCCTACTTATGTTATCCCCTTCTTTTGGGTCCTACTTCTTTCTGTCTGCATATTGTCTTTGTTTATCAGGAATGTTTGCTATTTCTTCATAGGCCAGTTAATACAGTAGTTCCTTATAACTACATTTTACATTTAAGTTCAGTGATTGCCTCTGCGTCTGTCTTTTCCAGTGAGCTGGTGTCCTCACTAAGCAGTGAGTCTGGCGTTGTGTCAGGTTCTGCACAAAGTCTGTCAGTGAGGGCCTGGTTCAGATGTGTTCTACAGCAGTACCTTCACAAGAATGCAGATGGGTTTGACAGCAGAACAGGTACTATCTATGGTACTGTAAATCTTCACCCTACAGTGTGTTGAATAAAAAATTACCCACTGTACACAGGACAGGATTTCCTCTAGGAAATTTAATTTCTGGCACAAACTCACACACAGGGCATGAAAGGTCACTGAATGTTTTGGTGAGTATGAAAGTGATGTGAATCATATGGCCTTACAGTCACCAGATCTCAGCCCAGTTGGACATCTGTGGGGGATTTTGGACCAATCTGTGCCATCATCAAAACATCAAATGAGGGAACGAATATTTTTTGGAACATGGTGTTCATCCCTCCATTAGAGTTCAGAGACATTTAGAGACGATGCCATGGTGTACTGAAGCTGTTCTGATGGAACATGGTGGTCCCACACCTTACTGAGACACTTTTTTAGCTTATGTTCATACATTTAAACCAAACTGGACACAGATATTTGTGCCATGAAGAGGTTTTTGAGCTGAAAAATTACATTGACATACTTAGAGGTAATTGCATTTTAGGTAGTAAACACAACAATCCAGAGCACCCTTTCATGCCAGGACCAAAATGTCCTCCCACAATATCTTTTTTTCCTTAAAGCCTTTTTTTTATACAAGTGTGAGTGTACTCCAAGCACAAATACTTAAAATGCATTACCGCGACTCTGCTCTAAATTAAATGTATTCTTCCAGTTTAATAAAATCTTAAATGTACCTTCTTGACTTGTATTAAGAAATATGAAATATACAATCATTTGCACACTGAGTGTATGTGCCTGCGTTCTCCCAGGGCGTGCTGTGGAGGAGCAGTTGTGTGAACTGACCCGGCTTGTCCTGAGGCTCCCTGAAGTAGAGAGTCTCCTGCAGAGAGCTGGCCTCCAGCCCACAGCCAACAGGCCTGAACCCACTACAGTCCTGGAGGTGTTTGTCAAGGTAACACATGCTCACAGGTGACAGTTATGCAGGAGTATGTTAGCAGTATCAGCAAAGTAGTTATTGTGTCTGTGTGCGTATGGAAATTTTCTGATGTATTCTGCGCATAGCACTGTCATACCTGGTCTCTTTTCCAGCAACCTGCATTGACATGCAGATGTTTTCATCAGTTCCTCTCCTTATCTGCTTGATTATGGTGTCAGGCTATAGGCAGAGTGTACAGTGGGTTGCAGGTTTTGAATGAGCGTTCAGCCATGGTGACCAGAGCTCTGAACTACATCGGAGACATCCTCAAACACATTAAACCCTGTCTGCTCAGCAAGAACCAAGAGGGATTGCAGCTAGCCTATTGGGCTGTTGGTAAGTGTAAAGCCCATATACCTCAAACACAGTGGACAACACATAAATCTTCTCGAGTTCTTTGTCTTTTTTGTTTTTACAATATGGTGCAAGTCATAGGCAGAAGTAAGGAATTAAAATTTCCTGTATTCTGTATGATCTAGGCTGCATAGTGAAGTACTGGAGCCCCCTGCTGGCCACATCTAAAGCCCAGCAGCTGCTCTGCCGCATCGTGGATGTGCTACTGCTTCCCCACAACCTCACACAGCGGGACAAAGCTCTCAGGGACAGCCTGCCATTGTATCTACAGGTTAGGACAAACGTGTACTGTACATAGACTCAGGCCTTGGACAAACAGGAAACACAGCAGGCTCTAAAGGTGTTAGGTGTTGTGAGAGGGAATCAAAATCCTCATCAAAACCCTGTCATTGCTCAGTTGTCTGTAATTTGTTCATATTTCCATTCTGACACTTTTAATGTGTTCTTGTACAGGGTTTGTTGGTGGCATCCAATGTTTCACAATCTCTCGGTGCTCACCTGAAGAAGCAGCTCCGCTCAGTTATCTACAAATACCTAGACCATTTCCTTCCTGCCTCACCTTCCATGGGCAACATCGCTAACCACCCTGTGCTTCTGGGTGCCTGTGAGGCCAGCCCGACTGCCCAGGGGGCAGCACTGAGGAGGACCGTCCTAGAGGTGCTTTGGTAGGTCCCTGGAACTAGAATCTTGTTTGCCTTTTGTATCCCAATTAACCAGCTGACTTTCCATAAATTTCCATATCCAGATTGGATTTGGATATGACTGACAAATCAATGCGTAAGGCTGACGGAAACAGACAAACTCAAACAGATTGTCATCTTAGATGTGATGTTTATTCACTTCCTGCAGTTTTAATCTCATTATTGTGAGCACATTCTTGTTGATTTGGGTTTTTTGTCTCTCATTAAGTTTCTCTATAAATACATTTCTTAAACTATGCAAATTATTTTCACAACGAACACTGGTTGGAAATGTCCCTGTCTGGTTTTACAGTGAGAGCTTCTTGCAGTTTAAAGGTCATGCCCCTCCACCTCGCCTCTCTTCAGTCCTCATGTTCCTGCTAGAGCTTCTGAGACGAAACAGCGACTCAGACCCCACCCATCTCACTCTGGCCCTCCCACCTCTGCTACGCTGTGTGATGCTGGTTAATGATCCACAGGGTGAGTGATGTTTAGCCATTACACACACACACAGAACAATCTGAAAAGTAGTTTTTCTACATCATATGTGAGTATTTTGATATAGATGGCATCTCTAGGCTCATATGGTGCTTAGTGAGGCTTGGATTGGCCTTCAGAATATGTTCGTCTCCTGTTCTAGGATCTGGGAGTCATTGTTTCCCAGCAGATGCAATCAGTTAATGCTGTGAAACTTTTCTGCATGACCCCAGATACCGCCCTCTTGTAGCAAGGGAGATGTGCCATGGTGTTGGCCCAGTGTTTCATTAAAACCAGTCAGTAACCTGAAGTTTTCTTTACTGTGGTGGTGATAACAGTATGTTTGTATTATGACTGCAGTTTTCATTAATCACAACAATTATTCTTCAGGCGCGTTTTTTGCAACTTCACTTCAGTATCAAATCAGTAAAAGCTATAATCATATTGTCATATCATATTATCAGTGAGATGATGGCAAATATATTCTTAATGCTTACATATTTTTATCAGCACTAGTTTTGGGGCAAATTACACAGAAAAAAACTTTCTGACAATCAGTTTTGTGTACAATAATCACTGAATAACTGTCTAATAATATCAGTGTGATTATTTTTTTGTGCAGTGAGGAAGACGAGCACAGATGCCATACAGCTTGTGGTGGAGCGATGCGGTGCTGCATCTACAGAGGGACCGTGTGACCAGATGATTACTGCCTTACGGTAATAGACTATAATGAATACCAATAACTAGCCACACATGTATTAGAGCTGTTTGGTGTTGTGCACAGGAATCACAAACCTTCATATAAGAACTGAAGGCACAGAGTAAATCTCTCTCTGTTGCATTGAAGCCTTCATGGTTTCCATTGTCTTTGTCACTGTGATGCTCCCAGGTCATTTGTGGAGGAGAATGAAAGCACCTATGACAGACAGGTCTACAGTGTTTTAGAGACGCTGGCTGTTTTAGATCCGTCCGTGGTTCAAGCTCTCATTCCCCACCTGTCTCTCAGTCTCAGAAACACCGAACACAAGAGAGGACAGGGCAGGAATATCGCCCTGAGGTGAGCGAGCATGTGAATCACATCCCGGAAGCCACATAGACAGTGTTCATCACCTTACACTATTTTTAAGTTGTCTAAACAATAAGGAGAATTAGAAATATTCTTTAACTGTATTTTTTATGTGTCCATTAATGTGACTACTCTGTCTCTCTGTCTAACAGGAGTGCATATAGGAAGTTGCTGTGCCTGCTTGGGGACAGTGGGCAGGCTGAAATAACCAGTTTGGAAGCAGACTGAAAAGTTTTTTTTTTCAGCTCCATGAATGTCTGAGTAGACATTTTGTTTTGGCCACATTTCTTGATTTGATCACCAGAAAGGACATGTTACAAGGGGATCTTATAAAATATGAGGCTCAAGAGCTCTAAACCATCTGTGATCATGCTAAAACCTAAACCACAGTTATAACACTGTGGAAAAAAAATACAGCATAGATAAACACAACTGGAAAATGTTTCATCAGCACTACTTAATGAGCTTTATATGTTCTTCATGCTGGAGCTCAGGATGCTCCAATCATAGACTACAAGCCTAATGTCTCCAGGTTGTATGTAAAATGTAGCTTTTGTAAAAATAAAAAAGGTGCAGATACATTATTAATGAAATGAAATGTGAAAATAAATATGAATGTGTTCACACCAGTCCCTCCATCTCTTCATCTCAGCTCTATAGCGAGTGAAGTGTGGAATGTGAGCCTTAAAGTGAGCACGGACTATTTGTACTTATACCATCAGGTGCTGGATCTCTCTCTCTACTCGCATGGCACTCTGAATTACAGATTTGATGACAGTCGTGGGCGAGCCTAAAGAGTTCAGTAGCAAAAAAAAAAAAAAAAAAAAAAACAAGTAAAGGAGAGGAGCACTGTTTGTTCCAGTTCTCTCTCTCTCATCTTTCCAAGTCACAGCAATTTCTTGCAATCCGGGTTTAGTTTGCACCTAATCACGTGAAGTCTCACTCCTGTCTCCCAGTCATCAAGTCCCATTTCCTGTCATTGCTAGTCATTTTTCAGCCTCATCAGACTGCAATGCATCCCTTCATCAGAGCAGCTTTCTATAGTGCTGTCCTCCTTCTTGCCAGCAGAATCAGGGGTGGTCGGAGAATTGATGCAGAAGGATGGCAGTTGAGGTGATAATATATTTATGGTGATTTGTATAGAGACTTAAATTGGTGTCCCTATGTAATGCTGCTAAATAATTCTTAGAGACTAGTTACAGTCTTCATTAAAATACATTCCAACACTACTTATTTATGTAGCATATTTATTCTAAAACCTTTCTATGAATTCTTTCAGACACAGTGGGAGAGATGAGGGAAGTGCAGGGATCACGTTTTCTCTCGGTCACAGTATGTGTTTGAAAATCAACATAATACAATATTATCATATCATATACACACTTTGGAGACTATTCAGCATGTATTCTCTGAATAATGACAATAACCAGACATTCATTTGAACATGAACGGTCTTAGGTCCTGAGCATAATAAAAATCTCACACTCACACATAAGTTGACACACATACAGTAGTCTGTCACTGCTGTTGAAAGAAAAAAAAATTAAGGAACTTATTTTATTTAATATGACCTAAAAAAATGACCTGGTCATTTACGCACTGATGAGCTTCAGCCTCAAGCACTTGACACTTGTTAACCCGATCTGTAATTTCCAAGTACATGAGAGTCAATGAGAGAGCAGGCTTGTGTGTTTTTCAGGCCACCAAAGTGATCGTAATAGTTTGATGGAAATGTTACATAGTTATTTTATCTAGAAAAAGGAGTTTCCTTCAACGTATGGACAAACAAGTGATTCAGTAATACCTGCTTACTGTAAGTCACTTAACTGGTAATAGGAGCAGCATGTTATTCCTGTCTTTTGAGGGAATTCTAATCCCTGCCGAGTTGTTTAAATATGCTCCTCACGTCTTCACTGGACATCATGAATGGCGCGTTGGTCTTTGGGGTAATGCTGCATTACTGTGAAAGCTGTTGCTCTTGCAGAATAGCATGGCTGTTGTAGATCAGAAAAATAGTGTTATTACATCTGGATGTCAAACAAACCCCTGTACAGCCCATGTTGGATGTCAAACAAACCCCTGTACAGCCATGTTACAAATGTAACAGGTTCCAGATGATTGCTATGATCAGGTGGTTTGTCAGTCAATTCTGACTGTCCAGAGTTGAGTTGACTTGAGGCTCCTCCATCCACTTATGTGTTCATGGAATTTTGTTCCTCAGTGATTTAAACAGTACCTATCCTGTGATGAGGAACTTGTAAAGTCTGTAGGTTTGGGCAAGTGAAGTAAGGAGCAGGGAGGAAACAAGTTGCTATCCCATTGGAGGCAAATGGAAGTGTTGGCCCGTAGAAAACCTCCTCCTTCCCCTGTGTGCTCAGATCCAGCACCTGGAAAGAGGATATATGGTTCTCCTCATAAACTACATTCAAGTACAGCAGCTGTAAATATGACTTAGTGGGTTGTGTAACAGGCTAGCACCATGGTTCGAGGCATGCCAATGTTGGTCTGTCTGTTGGCCAGTTCACCACTTTGTTCCAGACTGAACTACTAGTTGGATTGCCATGAAATTTTGTACAGACATAATGTGAACCCTGATAAGTTTTGGGAGCACCTGACTTTTCCTGTACCACCAGTGGCATGTGGCTTTCAGTGAAATTTCACAGCAGCTATTGGGCTGACATGACATTCTTGCCAACCTCAGGGTAAACTGTAATCACTTGGAGATTTGGTTTATGGCCAAATACCTGCAAAACTACACCCCCATCTTAGAGCTGTAATTCTTAGCCTGAACCCAACCCGACCCGACCGTCAGGCACCTGACGGGTCATTTTTACTCAGGCCGGGCTCGGGCTCGTGCGTTAAATGAGTGGTCACGTGATGCGTTTCAATTAGCGCGAGAAAGATGCATTGCGAAGAACGATGATGGATGAGGTGAAACAAAGGCTTGCCTCTGGCGTATATTTTTTGGTTACACCAGCAGCAGCTAAGTCTGAGGTGTGGCACCATTTCGATCATGTGCATAACGAGAACAATGACCCATTGGATTATGTAAAATGCAAGAAATGCAACGTTCTCTTAAAATACGACAGCAAAACAACAGGGAATTCCTCGCTGAGAAGGCATGTTGAGCGATGCTGTGTGCATGCGCCGTGCGCACATTTGAATAATGTCGGGCTGTAAACGGGTTCGGGCTATCAATCAAAAATGTACTTGTCGGGCCGGGCTCGGGCCAAATTCTGTCAGGCTCGGGCCCTGTCGGGCCTAACTTTTCAGGCCCAATTACAGCTCTACCCCATCTGCCTCAGCTGCATTTTGTGTCTTTCTTACCTTAACATGGTAAACATTATAACTGCAAAACATCAACATGCTAGCATGCTGACATTAGCATTTTGTGCAAAACACTGCTGTACCTCGGTACAGCTTCATGGTTGTAGACTCTGTCTGGTGTAAAACCAAAGGACAGACCAGTTCAGTAGTGGCAATACATAAGTTCATACATAATAAGAATTGTATTTTTCATTTTGGTTGGGATGTTACCTAAATATTGTGAACAGTCAGCTTTGTTTGTATTTCTGATAGTATTAGATTATTGGGCAATGCCAAAACATCTGCTTATGATCAGGAATTATTATATTTTTACAGTGTAGATAATGCACATTTTATTTGTCATTTAATACAATATTTCTGACAGCATTTGAAAACAACATTGTAGGCCGAGGCTGATGAACAGAGAAACGTGGTTGTAATTTAGCGCAGTGGATATTTTATAATTAGCATTCTGCTGCTTCACCTCACTGTATGAAGAGCATGTTCTCAACAGTCACTGAATTCATATCACTTTATCTGAACAAAAGACATCTCTCACCTGAATGCATGCCAGAGGCTCGTTGGTCCAAATGGAGTACCCTCCGACCACATAGATCCTGTCATCGTGAACGGCTACTCCCGACTCATTTTGACCTGAGGAGCACAGAACCAACATGATGCTTCACTGTGCCAAGCAGAGGGCATTCTGACAATATGACTTCCAAGTCCCCCAGAGGCAGAGAGAGAGATAAATGGTGAATGATGGGGCAAGGGCGGGAGTGTATGGATGGCTAAGACTGAGCTCCTGTTCTCTTTTCTGTGACTTTGTCATAAACTTTTACTAATATAACAGGAAGCAAGGATCGTGGAACAAACGAGGAAAGTCATCCAGCAAAGAGATGGAGGGAGGAGTAGTAAACTCACCTGAACTTTAAACCCTTCGAGTCTTCATTTACAATTACAACCATCCACTACAACACGAGTTCATATGGCCACATCCTAGAGTGTATGCAAAGGAGAATGCATCTCTAGTGCCTGCACTCCATCCCACCTCCACCAGCCAGGAGGTTACTGATGCAACATGCCCTCAGCTCCAAAGTAAGGCTACACAGTGTACCATGTGTTTCCATTGTATAGCATGCTACCACCCCCTCACAACCAGCAGGGGGGCATTATGGTTTTATTTGATGAGAGGATGAAGCAGAGAGCTTAAGTCAGCCTATGTTTACACACCCCACATGCAGTATTTCATTTAACTTAAAAGTGGTATATGTGTTCATGTTCAGTTAGCTTTAAAGCTAACTCAAATTTTAAACAATAAATAGGACTAAATATAGTTAAAGTTAGTAACAAAACATTATTATGTATTAAGAATTTAATACTAAAACACTGTCATGAATCAGACATGCAAAGTCATGACTAGTGCATGACAATACATGACATTATTTTTGTGAAGTAGCCTAATCAGTTCCAATTTTGTCAGAAAATTGTGCATTCATGTATGACCCTATCATCCAGAGAAGCTGATTAAGGAAGTGTGTTTTCAGGACCATTATTAGAAAAGTTGACCGCCAGTAATGTCAATCGAATATTAACTCTGCTTTTAGCTCTGTTTTGTTGACACTTTAAAGCTCCACAGAGCTGAGGGCAACTGCAGGTCAAGTAATATTTCTCTGTGGGTTTGTCCCTGCAGGCAGCCTCTTTCACATACAGGTAGTCATGTGAGCCATTGTTAATCGAAAAATATTGATTACAACAAAGGGAGAAAAAAAAAAGATTTCACCTGGTATTATCCCCAAATTCTGCTTCATCAGGATTGTATGCGTGGTTTGTTTAGTCTGTATGAAAACTGAAGCTTAAGAACCACTGAAAGTGGTTTCACACAGAATTATATGTGGGACTCTTACTTTGAAGTTGCCAAATAACCAAAATGGGCAGATTTAATGACATTTGGATGGGGCCAGGCTAGTTGTTTCCCTCAGTCTTTATGCTAGGCTAAGCTAATAGTCTCTAGACTGTAGCTTCATGTTTAGTGTACAGACATGAGAGTAGTATCAATGTTCTCATCTAACTCCTGGCAAGAAAGCAAATATAACAAGTAGTAGTCATCAGTAAGAATATGTGAGTGTGTTCTGCACATTCACATGTGTGGTTCCTTCCTTTTTGCCCACCTGTGAGGAGGCTGAAGGAGCAGCGTGTCCACTGGTCCAGGTCCATGTTGTAGGAGTCGATGTGGCGGACGAGGATGCGGTCGTTGTTGTAATCCAGGTCGTTCCCACCTAGGACGTACAGCTGTCTCCTCACTGCTGCCATGACATGGTAAACTCGCCTCTGCAACATGGGACTCCGGTCCAACCACTGGTCCTAAACGAGGTGGATGAGGGGGTTAAAGTAGATTGAAGGGAAGAAAGAAGAGAGAAAATGATGTGGTGCAGATGAGAAGGAGGTGAGATGTAGTATGAGGAGGGAGGGAGAGAGAAAGAGAGGGTGGGAAGGGAAAGAAGATGAAAAAGAAGATTAATATTTAAGCATGCCCATGCATGGGTAATTGATGTATGCTCAGTGCTAGATAAATAACGTGACACTGGAGCTCTGGTTTGTACTAATGACTTCCCTCCCTATTTCTAATCATATGTTTCAGCCACTCCATTTTACACCATGGATCCCTGCTCATTTCACTAAGTGTGTCGAAGCTTATTTTGTGTCGGTGTACGTGTGTGAGTGCTTGATTGAGGCAGAGAGAGTGTGGTTTTGTGTGTGTGTGTGTGTGTGTGCTGTGAGCTGACGGGTGGCCATCTGTTGAGGGTAGAGTGGGTGGGGGGTTGCTGTTTCTCTGGCAGGTGAATGTAGATTCATGGTGAATACAAATGAGACTCTCCACCTCTCTTTCATTTGCTTCTTCGTTCCCTCGCTTCTACGCTGACATGTACAAACACAGACCCATATGGATACGCTCCTTACACATATACATACCGCCATACTATATACAGCCTCACAGATACTCAAGGCTCTTTAACTGGCTCATATACATACACAAACTGAAAGAGCAGCTACATTCCACTAAACTGCAAATACAAAAATATTTGTATTTGATGAAATTCATTCTTACCCACAATACACCAAAGGGGTGTAACAAACCGTTTTTCCATGTTGTATTTAAATTATAGTTATGACCTATATACAATAGTGGGAGGCTTAACATTAAAGGAATGGTACCAGTGTTTTTGTAGCTTTTGGCTCCATAGCTAATGATAATTTTCTGCTGATTATATTATAAAATAAGCTGTAGAGGTTCAAGATTTAGGTGTGGTTTTCTAATTTTCCAGGATGCCATTGGTTTTCATTAATTTCCATATGGTGTGAAAATCAATTAGCAGACTCTTGACACCTGCCTGTTGTGTAATCCATCACAATGAACATACGGTCTGCATTAATGTTCAGAAAAAACTCATTGTTACACTGATGAAGTTTAGAAGTGTAGAATGTTTTAAAAAAAATGATGCTCTGTTACCTTACAAAAATCCTATGATTTTCACAGATGTCAATGTACTTAAAATGAACTGTCATGCCAGGTCTGGTCTATATAATCCACAGTCACAAATTTGTTTCAGAAGGCTTTACAAACCAAACACTATAGGGTTTCCTCTACCCTTACATCATTTTTTAAGACAAGGAAAGACTGCCAACATTTTTATCAGTGGAAACAAGGCAGAGAAACAAAGGGCAAACATGCAAAAGTATGTAAGGCAGATCGCTTTCCAAAGAAAAACAGCTATAGCAGTATGGAGAAACATAAGTTAGTTTGTTTTTGACCCTTTATGCCCAGAGCTGAATGAAACCCAATGGCTGCCTGGAAACTAGTAAAAATACATTACATGAATGATCTGATTTTGTTGGCCACTTGGAGGCAGTGCAACAAGCTGTAAACCCACTACAAATAGGTTATTTCTTTATAAAACAGATATGATGAACATGTTAGCAAATAGTTACTTATCTATACACATCCAGCAGACAAGTTACACCATTAACATTCATTTAAATTTTCAAGTCATGTTTCTGGCCATTTGGTGAATGCAAATCTAATATTTACTCCCTTTTATCTTTGTTTTGGTCTCTACCAAATCCTAAGAGAAATATTTGGCTGTTTAGCTGCTACATGCTCCACTATGTTCACTAGATCGTCATTAACTTTGCCTGTCTTCTGTTTGGTGCTGGGCAAGTAGTGTATAGTAGGGTTTTTTTTTTGTTTTTTTTTTGAAGGAAACAGCTGCTTACTGCTCATAAAATCAGTGACAAAACAAAAATCTATGGTCTCATCACTTCATAGTCACCTGTTCTGGGTCGTATACCATCAGTCGATTCTGGTACTGGGCTGTGTTTGTCACCCCACCTGTAACACAAAGCAACAGCACCCTGGGCTTTTATCTGTGAGTGAAACACTTTAATACAAATACGCATCTGTAACACAAAGCAACAGCACCCTGGGTTTTTATCTGTGAGTGACACACTTTGATACAAATACGCATAAAAGCAGTGTGTGTCCTCACTAAATGTCAAGAGTGTGTCTGGTATATAGGTACATGTAAAGGGCTGTGCAAAGTGAAGGTTAAAGTAGTGCTTATAAGTATGTGTGTGTCTGCTTCTCCCTCATCTTTGTGTACCTGAGACCCAGAGCAGGTTGTCAGCCACACAGCCAGCATGGCAGGACAGTGAGCGGTCGAAAGGTTGGACAAACATCCATTTGTTTCTCTTGGGACAGTAGCGCTCCACAGAGGGCAGCACCTGCCTCAGTTCGTTCCTGCCCCCCACTGCATACAGGTACTGACCCAGAGCACCCAGGACAAAGTGCTCTCTGCAGGCCTTCATGGGGGCTATCTCGGTCCACCTGTTGCCCCTGGGGTCATACCTACAGGCGGCCCTTACTGCACACGTCCTCCCGGTGGCATGCTCCACCTCACCACCCACAACAAATAGGAAGTTCCCCATTACGGCCACACAGTGGTGACTGCGTCCAGTGGGCATGGGTGCCAGTTCGCTCCAGTTCGACCCACCTGCAACACGTACATGCTCCAGTGCAGCTGGATTGAAGTACCGCAGCTCCCTGACTCTGCTCACCTCCCGCTTCCGCCCGCCAACTATGTAGAGAGTGAGGGACTGGAAGCGAGGCCTAGTGCGGGCTGACTGGTGGAGAGGCTGTGCAAAGGTGGCGTGATGGTAGTCCAGGGCCTCATCCACCAGGGCAGCAGCAGTAGGGCTGGACTGGACCAGACGGTGGCTACGGGCAAGGTGGTGCAGGGTGGGGACGTCCATTAGGCCATAGCGGACATGTTGTAGAAGATCCTCAGTGTACTGGTAGCGACAGTCGTGTTCCAACCACAGAACAACCAACTAGAGGCAGAAGGAGAAGAGAAGAACAGTTATGGACTGTATCACCTGCACAAAAGGGAAAATGTTATACAGTATGTGCCATATAGTTAGCATTTAGGGCTAATAAAGATTAAGCTCAGCAAGGCACATTGGAGCTCATGTGGTGCAAGTAACCATTAACTGTTTTCATAAATCTGGCAGTTGCTGAATCACATTTTAACATCAGATTTGGTGGCTACAAAATGATAGATGTATCAAAATAATGTTTAACTTGAGGTACACTCTTCATTCGTCTAGACCAATATTAATACCTCTGGGGAGGGTGTTTTTTAAAGCATGCTACATAAGGTTTAGCTCCTTCTCCATGCAAATAATTTTCATACAGTTCCTGTAAAAGAGAGCAGGAAGGTGTTATAGGCTAGAGCTAGAAACAAGGTTAAGAACAGAGAGAAGGAGACAGGAATAAAGGATACAAGAGGATAGGGTTGGTGAAAATAGTGAAAGATTGGAGGGGTGAGTGAGAAGGTGAAAAAAGAAGGAGAGTATCAGAAAAAACAAGGGAAGGACTGCTAATCAAAATTGTTTCTCCACACACCTATAGGCTATTGTGGCAAGGCTGAGGCAAGCTTGCACTGCATCCATACTTGCCAACACGCACACAAGCATTTATTAATCAGCAGCATTCAATATACAGACTCTAAATATCCACAGGCACCTTTCTTTGTTTAAAGCAGGCAAACCAGGTTAGAGAGAAGGGATTTAATTGAACTTGAGAGCAGTGGAAGGTTATTTAGCTGCAAGGAGGTATGAATATGGGCGAGATGACTGGCCATCACCGATAACTCTTATCAGCCAAACAAAGTGGTTTTTAACCAAATCCAAGCAGAAACTGAGAAATTAGTACAGTGGAATAAAGGCAGGTTGTGACATGCCATGGACAAACCAGACAAAAACACTGGAAAAATTTCAGAGTATCCCAACTGAAATGACAAGGCAGAATTTGATGTGTGTATGATGAATGATTGTGTGTGCACAAATACTTATGGTGTATTACATTATATAAGCTAACCTAATAAAAGTGCATATCCTTTCACTCAAAAGCTGTAAACATGCAGCAAACCTGCAAGTCAGAATAGTCTTCTTGGTATTATCTCCGCTACTCTGCTCTCTCTCCCTCCCTTTCTCTATTGCTCACCCCGCCTCTCTCCTCGTCATAGCTCTGAAGTGACAGCGCGTGTGTGTGTCTGTGTGTGTGCACTATGGCAGCTGACTGTGAAGGTCACACTGCATCACACAACTTCCTCAGGGCACAGAATAAATCAACTCCTTCTCCCTCCTTCCCCGTCGCACTGAAAGAGAAAGTGCAAGAGAGAGTGTGTATGTGTCTGAAAAGGAGAGAGCAAGGGAAAGCGATAGTGATGGTTGTGAAGGGAGGGGGGAACGCTACAAAAAGGCAGAGCAAAAGATGGCAAGAAAGAAAAGGAAAGAAATAACAAAGCTCGAGAAAATGTGATTTCCAGAGCATGAGAAACTTTGACTGACTATGATTGACAGCCAAGCTATATCGGTCCGGTATTGGCGGGTGCAAACCCCCCACCCTTTTGGATGACGGCCCCCGCTTGCTGTTCGTTTCCGTCTGATGCCCAAATTAACCTTCTAGGCAAAGTGAAGGAGGCCCAAAGCAGCCTAATCAGAGGCTGATTATGGCTGCGGCGGCTGGCTAAAGGGTCAGGGTAATTGTGCCATCAGAGGCCTGATTGTTTTCAATCAGACGGGCGGCCGAGTGACAGCTGGGGGATTGGGGCCCTGATGGAGCCGCGGTGGGCCTAATCAGAGAAGAGAAGAGGAGAAAGACAGCAAGGAAGAGAGATGGGGGGGGGACTGATTGGTGCAAATGAACAGTCAAAGTGGCAAGTCCCCACCTTGCACTACCGCTTCACTCCACAGTACTGGCAGTTCATCACACATGCACATGCATGCTCGCATGGATGCAGGGTCTGACAGTCTATCGCACACGTGCACACACAGTCAGAGACAGTCCTTCCTACTGCATACCCTCATTAATATAAACAAACAGTATGCAGAGATGCAGATGGCAGTGTTTAATTTGTTGTTTATTAATCCGGGTGTTTGCTCTGTGTTGTGCCATGCATTTCTATTTGTGTGTGTGTGTGTGTGTGTGTGTGTGTGTTACATATACTGAACATTTTGGTGCCAAGATTCAGTTTACAAGTAGAGATAATTGTTTCTCACTTTATTTTTCATCTAAATATTACCTTAACACTTTAACACCTTAATGCTGTATCTCCAGGTGTCTCTAGTTGCAAGGTAAACCTGTGACGACCCTGTACACACACATACAATTCCAGTACCTTCCATATCTCCTCTTCACTCAGGGAGGTGAGGCGGTCGCTCTTCAGCACCTCCCTGAGGAGGCGGTAGGGCAGCTGCAGAGCCTCGTCCTGCCGGCTCTGGCTGAGCTCCGACAGATGCTCCACCAGGAAGCCCACCACAGCCTCCTCTAAGGAGGGGAGGTGTAACAGGTCGGCCACACGGTACAACTCCAGGTAGTTCACACTGCTCAGCTCCTACAGGGGGAATATATAAATACACAGATGAATGCACATCTTCACCATTTTCATACTGCTTCACAGACAGCTGTCAGGCCTTATGATGTTAAAATAGGCGACAACATGGGAACTAATGAAGGTAACAGACCGGTGACAAAGCTGTCTAACATGTCACTCCAAAAGCTTCCATAGGTGTTCACCTAGGATGAGATCTGCTGACTGTGAAGGCCATAGCATCTGAATCACATCACTTTCATACTTATCAACCCATCCAGTGACCCCTCATGTCCTGTGGATGGGGCCACTGTCATGCTAGAAGAGACCACTTTTATTCAGGTGTTTCCTATCATTTGTCTGCTGTTTGTAGGCAAACACACCTCACCTGGATCCCCTTTACAAAGCCTGTGAAACTGTTACACCTACCACTTTATCTTCATTTTGAATAATCCAGACCAGTGTCCACTAGTTGTACATCTATGAGGACAAAATTTTATGGTTTGATTTCAAGTGTTTTATTTCAATTTAAATGCCTTCTCAATACTTAAAAAGAGCATCTATCTATTTATTTATTTAAATATGTCAAACTGTGAATCAGTTTCAGTTTGATAGTTAAATGATAACATCACAGACATCATCAAATGTGGAAACAGAGAAAAGTGTAAATTTAAAAAACGAGGGTCTGACTACTGGAATCAGACTGCCACCTTCTGGCTTTCCTTCAGTACAACCAGTAAAAACATGGATAATTGAATGCATCCCCGTCTACTACTCCACATTCAGCCAGTAATAATGTAGTATTACCACAAATCGATCACTTAAGGCTTGCTAAGTCAATATTATATATCTTATTCACTATATTTCATTACAACTTCTAATTTACAGAAAAAAGCATGTAGCATATTTCACTTTGAAAAGTCTCAAATTAAAAAAGTAAAGGCCTTCATTTGAATTTTGATGATGGTTATACAAATAACAACAGCAACAATCACATATATGACAACAAAAATGTGTATTTGATATGATTTCAAATAAAAGATTTACAGTGCTACACACAGTGAGTGTGGTATTAATTGCAGTTATTCCAATATTAAGTTAACTGACTTCTGCATATCAGTATCTATCATTCTGGAGTTAGATGATCCTGACAGGCTGATATAGCTGACTGTAAAGGTAGTACTGTGCAGCAGTGTGTACTGTATTTATTATTCACACACACACACACACACATATATATATATATATATACACACATACACACACACACACACACTCAGTTGATGTGACTTGGGTCCAGTACACAAACATGTTAGCAGGTAAAGAGATTAACAGTCACAAAAACTCATGACTTATTCAGCAGTTTGCTGTTTTGTTTATATTAGAAGGTAGGGGCAGCTAATCAATATCCACACACAGAGAGGAGGGTTTCCAACCACCAGATGGCACATTAGAGCTACATTTACTATTGCGCCTTAACTGTGAGGTCTCTGAAGATAAAATACAGTATAACAAGATTACAGTCTGGTGGTGGGGACCTGGGAAACAGCGCACCAAATGAAATGGTAGGACTGTATACAGTACATATGCAATTTTAAAACCACTGCTACTGAAACTACCTGCAAATAGAGGTAAAACACAAGACAGAATATCAAACACCTCAGAGTGATTCTGTTCTACAGCAACCTCAGCCTGATTTGTCTTTGTCTGCAGCAGGGTTTGGCTGAGGACAGTGAGCTGACTTTGCTCGAGCCATCTCTGTGATAAGCATGAAGGCGGGTGGCTTAGTTCATGAACGCTAATGAACTCAGGCACTTTAGATGACAAGTATTCACCCTGCTGACGTCTCCTTGAGGAACACACAGAAGCTGGGTTTCTGTTCTCTAACACACTCATTGTTGCCAACTTGGCGACTTTCTCGCTAAATCTGGTGACTTTCCAAATCCTCTTGGCGACTTTTTTTGTCAAAAGCAGCTAGCGACAATAGCGACTTTTTCTGGTGTTATTGGAGACTTTTCTGATGTTTTGGAGACTGACGTGAAAGCAGGTATCGCCCTGGAGTTACTGTCCTCAACGAGCAGCGGGTGCTGCCGTGAGCCACTCCCCTGTCCCAAAGCACTCACGGGCAGTCAGTCTCACTGTAGCCTGGAGCAGCAGTCTCAGCTGCAGTTAGAGCAGAGAGGAGATCCACACCGCTCCGCGCCAATTCCGTCCTGACTTACAGAGCTTGATGTAAATGTAAAAGTTTCTTCACTGTCACACTAAAATAAATCACTGCATTTGACTCACAGCCTCAGTCACTTACTCTCTGCATCCACTTTATGTGTGCCTCTTTGTGGTATAAGCTAAACATCTAGCTAGCTAGCTAGCTCATCATGTCTCAATCTAAACTGTACATTCAAAAGTACAGAAAGGAGCGGGAATCAAACCCTGAGTTCAAAGGCTGGTTGAAGCCGTTTATAGGAGATGATACATGGGCATACTGCCTGTATTGTAAGGCTGATTTCTATGCTAAATTTTGTGATATAAAAAAACATGACAACTCAAAAGCATACTCAAAAGGCAAAGCCTTATATAACAGTTCCACCCAAAGCAAGCTGCCATTAATGAGTAAAAAAAATGGACTCTGCATAAAAGGCTGAAGCCACCATGGCATTAGCTATTGCTGAACACTGTTCCATGCTGGCATGTGATCACATTTGGGAAGCATGTAAAGCTGCTTTCTCAGACTCCACTGCTGCTACTCACTTCAAAATGCACAGGACAAAGTGCACGGAAATGATTAATGGTGTTCTAGCACCATACTTTCTAAAAAAGCTGGTTGCAGATGTGGGTAACCAGAGTTTCAGCCTCCTCCTCGATGAGTCCACAGATGTAAGTGTTTCTAAGTACCTGGGGGTTGTGATAAGGTACTTTAGTGACACCAAACACACAATTGTCTCAACATTTCTGGGGCTTGTTGAGTTGGAGGGAGGAGATGCCAGATCCATAGCCCGAGCTGTTGTGGCTTTCCTGGAGAATTGTTGTCTTAAAAAAGAGAAACTCCTGGGGATAGGGACTGACAATGCCTCTGTTATGACGGGGATTAACAATGGGGTCCATAAAGTGCTGAAGGAGGAGTATGGCCTCAAAGATCTTGTTCTTATTTGCTGTGTGTGTCACTCTCTGCAGCTTGCTGTAAGTCATGCTTCCAATGACACCATGCCCCGTAGTGCGGAGTACTTGGTGCGGGAGGCCTACAAGGCCATATATGAGACCATCAACTGTGGGGAGAAACCCTGACAAATAATCAAGGTGTGTGCCACACGTTCGGCTCTCCATTGAACCAGCGGTTTCACGTATTTTGGACCAGTGGGAGGCGCTTAAATTGCATTTCGCATTCACCAAGTCCAGTGAACATGGCTGAGGTTTTGTACTCCATGTACAGTGATCCTCAAAACATCTTGTATCTGACTTTTTTGAATTCAGTGCTGGGTGAGGTACAGTTGGCCATCAAGGCATTTGAGGGAGAGCAGGTAGATCCTCTTAAACTTCTTGACAGCTTGGTTAGCCTGATAAAGTCTGTGAGTAGCAGGGTGCTGAATCCACTGGCAAATATTGATGTACTCAAAGAGCCAATTGATAGCTACATCAGTCCCAAACCGTACTTTGGTTACCTTTTTGAGTCAAAGGCAGCTGAGCTCCACCTTACGCCTGAGGAGAAGAACAATGTCCGAAAGAGGTGTGTAGCCTTCACCATCTCCCCCACTAACGAGTTGAGGATGAGACTGATGGACAACATTGAAGCATTGCAGTACATGTCAGTTTTCACTGTAGAGGAAACTCTAAAGCACAATAAGAGCCTGGGAGAAATAGAAAAAATAGCCAAACTCCTTGGCTACTCTCCTGCAGAGATAGACAAGATTGTCCAGCAATGGCGTGTCATCCATCTTAGTAAGTGGAATGAAACAAAAAACACAGTGGGCTTCTGGAGTGAGATTTGGAAGTTCAGGGATGCAGCTGATATCAACCCATTTCAGGAACTTGCCATGGCTGCTGTGTCTGTGTTGTCCACACTTGCCACACTCTAATGCTGAAGTCGAGAGATTATTCAGACAGATGAGTGTGGTCAAAAGCAAACTTAGAAATTGAATGTCCTTGCAGACCCTGGACTTCCTTACTCATTTACGTCAGCTCCCTCAGTTGCTGAACCTGCCATAGAAAGCCTTGATCAAAATGAAGATGCTGCCCGATAATGTTTTGCAGCTTTTTGCCACATCAGCTGCTTAGTCATTTAAGTCAGCTCCCTCAGTTGTTGAACCTGCCATAGAAAGCCTCGACCAAAATGAAGATGACCTACTCTTTCTGTGAGCCAGCACAGTGTGTGTGTGTGTGTGTGTGGAGGGGGCTCCAAAAAAAAACAAACAATGAACCTGAATTAGGGCAGATTAGTTAACATATTTTTTTTCTATTGTCTCTTTTTGGCCCGTTTAGATCATGTGTGTGTGTGTGTGTGTGGAGGGGGTTCCGAAAAAACAAACAATGAACCTGAATTAGAGCCAGATTAGTTAACATCATTTTTCTCTATTGTCTCTTTTTGGTCCATTTAGATTATTAATGCTGTCGAGTTAAAATCGTCTATACAAAAAAAATGTTAAAAATGTTATAGTTATGACAAAAAATGTTCATGTTTTACTGTGACTTGTTGTAGGTTCCTATGTGGAGCACAAGGTTAAAAACTAAACCAAACTTAAGAAAACAAACAAACAAAAAAACCTAAAAAAAAAAAAAATTAAACACCTAAGTAACTCTGCCAGAGTGTCTCTTTTGGGTCACTTTGCCGGTCCCAAACCCGGATAAAGGAGGAGGGCTGGACATAGAGCTAGCAATTCCACCCCACATAACAGTCTTTTGATTACATTTTATATTCTAATATTTAACAATACAGGGCAAAATTGACTTATGTAATATGGGTCTAGACAAAGCATTAAAGTTATTTTGAGAAGTGATGGCCTATTTCAATGGCAAAAAAAACAAAACAGGAATCAACAGAAGAAAGTTCATTTGTAGTTCTAAACATATTTAGGGTGTTTTTACTCACTTTTTGTCTCTCCCACGACCGTATTCCTCTCGTCCATTACAATTACATGCAAAGAGAAATTACGCAAATTATGCGATGACGTCATCTACCGACTTGTTACGACTTTTAGGATAGCCAATAGCTACTTTCCTTACTTAGGAGTTGGCAACAATGCTTTCGATTTCTGTATTGTCATTTGGTGGTGACGTTTTCTCTTCTACTAGGTCGGTGTGCTCGCTGTGCTCGCTGTGCTATGTTGGTAGCTGGTAGCTAGCTAGCTGCTAGCTAGCTAACCTGCCCGGCTACCCCCCTTCTCCTCTGAAGTCTTCTGAGCGGGTCCGTGAATGAACCCCGCACCTCAATGCAACTCTCGTGGCCGCGATGGCAGCGACAGAAACGGTCTGAGTCTTAGCCTCGCCATGTCTTAGCTAAACGATCATTATATCTGTAGTCAATGTTAGTGTGATTCGTGCCCTTAGCTGTGTTCACCAGCAGGTAGCTTTTTTTCTGTCCGGGACAGACGGCGATAGCTAGCACCTTCTCTCGCCACCACAGGAGGATGCTGAAGCTGTTCGGTGCACTGGTTATCCTCGGACTGGCGCTGGCGTGCATCACCTCCTGGGTGCTGGACAGCTATGACACAGCTTGGCGCCCTAAACGGAGCTTTCGGCACCCGTCTGCCGGTGATGGAGATGAATCTAAGGGGAATTCTCCACCATTCCCCAACGGGGAGTTGAACAATATATTCTGGTTTATACAGGTGGGCTATTATTCTGTCTTGCTAGCTAATTTTGTTGTTTACCTCAAGCTGAATGATGTTGTCTAAACAACCAATATGTTCATTTTTCATTTTATAGTCTTAATTTTAACATGGGTAGAATATCCACACATAGCTTTGCAGTATTGTTTTAGGAAACTAGCTGTGGTGAACTCTCTGAATGATTGACTGAAAGGGGTCACTGACCACAGAAGTGTGTTATTGTCAGATAAAAAACGGTGATTCAGCAATACACTAAGATGAAGGGGTTTTTCACCTTTTGTGTTTTACAACTGTCATACTACTGTGTTAAAGAGGTTACACACACAGTCCAGGTCTAAGACCAGTTTTAACCATTTATTCTTTATCCCTGATTCTGATTTTTATGTCTGGTTTAAGGTGTCTGACATTCACATTAGCCGATTTCATGACCCGAGACGCATTCCTGATTTTGAAAAGTTCTGTACTGACACCATTGAAGTGATCAAACCAGCTTTAGTGCTTGTAACAGGTATAGTACTCCTCCATCTTTAACTAGTATAAGTTACCTGGAAAGTCTTTGTTTTGTAATGACAGTTACTGGGTGTGGTCGTCATGTTAATACAGTCCAAAAAGATGACAGGTTGGTCTTAAGTGCTTCATATGCTTCATTCCTAGAGACCATACTAAGTCTCCCATTTTCTTTTCCCACTCCACAGGAGATCTGACGGATGCTAAAACAGAGAGTAAGGTGGGTTCCCTCCAGCACGAGGTGGAGTGGCAGGCCTACCACAATATCCTGAAGAGGTCACGTGTGATGGAGCGCACTCGGTGGATAGACATCCGTGGAAATCATGGTGATTAACCACAGCACTGTTACTCTAATGTCCTCTCATAACTCACCAGTTCAGCTGAAGAATCATAGAATAGGGAATGTGCTATTAAGAGGTTCTGAACAATCCATTAACAGTTTTCAGCCTCACACAGGAAGTCATTTTGCGCCCTCCTCTTCACTGCTTTCTTCTCCATTATTGGATCACAACCTATTAGAAACAAGATATCTTTGTTTTGTAACTGTCAAAAAAGAAAGCTAGTTATTGCATCTGCAGTTTCTCTTACAGCTATTTGCAGCATGTGGCATGTCAGTTTATCTGTGAGTGTCTGTATGATAACCTGTTGTTCGATATCTTCCTGCAACATGAGGAGATCTGATGCCTGCATTAAATATCTGTCCTATTGGGAGTTTCTATATTAGACATTTTGGTCCTTTGCTGGAAAGCTAACAGTTAAAAATCTGTTGTAAAATTTGTATGCTGCACAATCTCACCATTATTTAATTTATTCTAACAGATGCCTTCAACATTATTTCATTGGACAGTGTCAGCAATTATTACCGGTCAGTATGAAACCATCAATGCCAGAGTAAATACCTAACTTACATCCAGTCAGTGCTTATTCTAGTATGTCTTGTCACAGTACACAAAGAATAAAATTAACATTAGTCCATTGTTACTTCAGTGGCTCTGAAAAATGACTAGTTGCAGACCTATTTATTGACAATATTCCAAGCTGTCTGAACTTCCTAAAGCAGAATCTACCTGACTCTCTTTGTCTTTTGACACAAATGATGTTTTATGTGATATTGCTACTCCTGTTAATGAAGATTGATCTTTTATCTCCATAATATCCTTAATGTTGTGGTTATCCTCTGCAAGACAGAGTCCGTCTCCTACGCCAGCCTAACTTATTTATCTAAAATGCATTAAATTATCTCATGGCACTATTAGAAGTAGCTCCTGGCTCTATCCCAAGCTACTGTACAGTAACTTGTTGCTCCCACTGGCTTTTCTCCATTTTCTCTAGGAAATACTCAGCTAATCAGAAAGTAGGCTCTTTCCACTATGTTCACAAAACTCCCTTTGGAAGCTACTCCTTTGTGTGTGCCGATGCCACTCTGACCCCAGGACCCAAGAGACCATACAATTTCTTTGGTATTCTCAACCAGGTATGCTATGCCTGCGCCTTTTCTTTACAAATCCTTTTTTAATTTGTGACAAAAATACCTCAACCCACCTTTTATCCTTTTGGATTTGTTAAAGATTAGGAATTACATAAATGATTTAATGACACATTTTCCATATAGAAACTTTAGCCACTAAATAAACACATTTTAAACAGAGGTGTTTATGAGTTTATTTAAGAAACGAGCAAATGGAAGGTTGTACTAACATCCAGCTGCACTAGAATATACAGTAGATTCATGTTCTATTTTTAAAGGAAAAAATAAAGCACTCAGTGAATGTAACAGAGAATATACTGTAATCTTTCTTCAATATTACAGACCCAGATGGACTTGCTGGAAAAGTTCAGAGCTGAGAGTCTGAAAAGCAACCAGTCGATATGGTTTGGCCACTACACCACTTCCACTATCGTCTCCCCTTCGCCAGGAGTTCGAGATAAGATGAGGTAAGAAAGGCCAGGGTGTTAAACCAGTTTCCAGACGATCTGCAGGGACGTACA